>NC_086445.1:11290718-11587116 GCF_028390025.1 Pseudophryne corroboree | reverse complement strand
ATCTGGCACTGTGGGGGCATATGTGTATCTGGCACTGTGGGGACATATATGTATCTGGCACTGTGGGGACATATCTGTATCTGGCACTGTGGGGACATATCTGTATCTGGCACTGTGGGGGCATATGTGTATCTGGCACTGTGGGGACATATATGTATCTGGCACTGTGGGGACATATATGTATCTGGCACTGTGGGGACATATCTGTATCTGGCACTGTGGGGACATATCTGTATCTGGCACTGTGGGGTCATATCTGTATCTGGCACTGTGGGGTCATATCTGTAATCTGGCACTGTGGGGACATATCTGTATCTGGCACTGTGGGGACATATCTGTATCTGGCACTGTGGGGGCATATGTGTATCTGGCACTGTGGGGACATATGTGTATCTGGCACTGTGGGGAGATATCTGTATCTGGCACTGTGGGGACATATCTGTATCTGGCACTGTGGGGACATATCTGTATCTGGCACTGTGGGGGCATATCTGTATCTGGCACTGTGGGGACATATCTGTATCTGGCACTGTGGGGACATATCTGTATCTGGCACTGTGGGGACATATCTGTATCTGGCACTGTGGGGGCATATCTGTAATCTGGCACTGTGGGGGCATATCAAGCACTGTGGGCACATGGCACTGTGTTGGCATATCTGTATCTGGCACTGTGGGGGCATATCTGGCACTGTGGGGTCATATCTGGCACTGTGTGGGCATAATTGGCACTGTGGGGGCATATCGGCAATCTGGCACTGTGTGGGCATATCTAGCACTGTGGGCACATGGCACTGTGTTGGCATATCTGTATCTGGCACTGTGGGGGCATATCTGGCACTGTGGGGTCATATCTGGCACTGTGTGGGCATAATTGGCACTGTGGGGGCATATCTGTAATCTGGCACTGTGGGGGCATATCTGGCACTGTGTGGGCATATCTGGCACTGTGTGGGCATATCTGGCACTGTGGGGTCATATCTGGCACTGTGGGTGTGGGGTCATATCTGGCACTGTGGGGGCATATCTGGCACTGTGGGGGCATATCTGTAATGTGGCACTGTGGGGGCATATCTAGCACTGTGGGCACATGGCACAGTGGGGGCATATCTGGCAATGTGGGGCATATCTGGCACTGTGGGGGCATATCTGTATCTGGCACTGTGGGGGTAAATCTAGCACAATAGGCACATGGCACTGTGGGGGCATATCTGTATCTGGCACTGTGGGGTCATATCTGGCACTGTGGGGGCATATCTAGCAGTGTGGGCACATGACACTGTGGGGCATATCTGTATCTGGCACTGTGTTTGAGGTTTTTACCTGTGGGGGCCAATGTGTTATTTTGTGCGAGACAGTCATTACACTCTGTGCAGCAAGGCTACGTCCCTTTTTTTGTTATACCACGCCCACTTTTTGTTATACTACGCCCACTTTGTTTGCTATGTCACGCCCCTTTTTGGGCCTTCACTGACACAGTCACAGCAGTGCTGCATCCCACAGTCCTTCACTGACACAGTCATAGTAGTGCTGCACCCCACAGTCCTTCACTGACACAGTCACAGTAGTGCTGCACCCCACAGCCCTTCACTGACACAGTAACAGTAGTGCTGCACCCCACAGTCCTTCACTGACACAGTAACAGTAGTGCTGCATCCCACAGTCCTTCACTGACACAGTCACAGTAGTGCTGCACCCCACAGCCCTTCACTGACACAGTCACAGTAGTGCTGCATCCCACAGTCCTTCACTGACACAGTCATAGTAGTGCTGCACCCCACAGTCCTTCACTGACACAGTCACAGTAGTGCTGCACCCCACAGCCCTTCACTGACACAGTAACAGTAGTGCTGCACCCCACAGTCCTTCACTGACACAGTAACAGTAGTGCTGCATCCCACAGTCCTTCACTGACACAGTCACAGTAGTGCTGCACCCCACAGCCCTTCACTGACACAGTCACAGTAGTGCTGCACCCCACAGTCCTTCACTGACACAGTCACAGTAGTGTTGCAGCCCACAGTCCTTCACTGACACAGTCACAGTAGTGCTGCACCCCACAGTCCTTCACTGACACAGTCACAGTAGTGCTGCACCCCACAGTCCTTCACTGACACAGTCACAGCAGTGCTGCACCCCACAGTCCTTCACTGACACAGTCACAGTGGTGCTGCACCTCACAGTCCTTCACTGACACAGTCACAGTAGTGCTGCACCCCACAGTCCTTCACTGACACAGTCACAGTGGTGCTGCACCTCAGTCCTTCACTGACACAGTCACAGTAGTGCTGCACCCCACAGTCCTTCACTGACACAGTCACAGCAGTGCTGCACCCCACAGCCCTTCACTGACACAGTCACAGTAGTGTTGCAGCCCACAGTCCTTCACTGACACAGTCACAGTAGTGCTGCACCCCACAGTCCTTCACTGACACAGTCACAATAGTGCTGCACCCCACAGTCCTTCACTGACACAGTCACAGTAGTGCAGCACCCCACAGTCATTCACTGACACAGTCACAGTAGTGCAGCACCCCACAGTCCTTCACTGACACAGTCACAGTAGTGCTGCACCCCACAGTCCTTCACTGACACAGTCACAGTAGTGTTGCACCCCACAGTCCTTCACTGACACAGTCACAGTAGTGCTGCACCCCACAGTCCTTCACTGACACAGTCACAGTAGTGCAGCACCCCACAGTCCTTCACTGACACAGTCACAGTAGAGCTGCACCCCACAGTCCTTCACTGACACAGTCACAGCAGTGCTGCACCCCACAGCCCTTCACTGACACAGTCACAGTAGTGTTGCACCCCACAGTCCTTCACTGACACAGTCACAGCAGTGCTGCACCCCACAGTCCTTCACTGACACAGTCACAGCAGTGCTGCACCCCACAGCCCTTCACTGACACAGTCACAGTAGAGCTGCACCCCACAGTCCTTCACTGACACAGTCACAGTAGTGTTGCACCCCACAGTCCTTCACTGACACAGTCACAGCAGTGCTGCACCCCACAGCCCTTCACTGACACAGTCACAGTAGAGCTGCACCCCACAGTCCTTCACTGACACAGTCATAGTAGTGCTGCACCCCACAGTCCTTCACTGACACAGTCACAGCAGTGCTGCACCCCACAGCCCTTCACTGACACAGTCACAGTAGTGTTGCAGCCCACAGTCCTTCACTGACACAGTCACAGTAGTGCTGCACCCCACAGTCCTTCACTGACACAGTCACAGTAGTGCTGCACCCCACAGTCCTTCACTGACACAGTCACAGCAGTGCTGCACCCCACAGCCCTTCACTGACACAGTCACAGTAGTGTTGCAGCCCACAGTCCTTCACTGACACAGTCACAGTAGTGCTGCACCCCACAGTCCTTCACTGACACAGTCACAATAGTGCAGCATCCCACAGTCCTTCACTGACACAGTCACAATAGTGCTGCACCCCACAGTCCTTCACTGACACAGTCACAGTAGTGCTGCACCCCACAGTCCTTCACTGACACAGTCACAGTAGTGCAGCATCCCACAGTCCTTCACTGACACAGTCACAGTAGTGCTGCACCCCACAGTCCTTCACTGACACAGTCACAGTAGTGCAGCACCCCACAGTCCTTCACTGACACAGTCACAGTAGTGCAGCATCCCACAGTCCTTCACTGACACAGTCACAGTAGTGCTGCACCCCACAGTCCTTCACTGACACAGTCACATTAGTGCTGCACCCCACAGTCCTTCACTGACACAGTCACAGTAGTGCTGCACCCCACAGTCCTTCACTGACACAGTCACAGTAGTGCAGCACCACACAGTCCTTCACTGACACAGTCACAATAGTGCTGCACCCCACAGTCCTTCACTGACACAGTCACAGTAGTGCTGCACCCCACAGTCCTTCACTGACACAGTCACAGTAGTGCAGCACCCCACAGTCATTCACTGACACAGTCACAGTAGTGCAGCACCCCACAGTCATTCACTGACACAGTCACAGTAGTGCAGCATCCCACAGTCCTTCACTGACACAGTCACAGTAGTGCTGCACCCCACAGTCCTTCACTGACACAGTCACAGTAGTGCAGCACCCCACAGTCATTCACTGACACAGTCACAGTAGTGCAGCATCCCACAGTCCTTCACTGACACAGTCACAGTAGTGCTGCACCCCACAGTCCTTCACTGACACAGTCACAGTAGTGCAGCACCCCACAGTCCTTCACTGACACAGTCACAGTAGTGCAGCACCCCACAGCCCTTCACTGACACAGTCACAGTAGTGCTGCACCCCACAGTCCTTCACTGACACAGTCACAGTAGTGCAGCACCCCACAGTCATTCACTGACACAGTCACAGTAGTGCAGCACCCCACAGTCCTTCACTGACACAGTCACAGTAGTGCAGCATCCCACAGTCCTTCACTGACACAGTCACAGTAGTGCTGCACCCCACAGCCCTTCACTGACACAGTCACAGTAGTGCTGCACCCCACAGTCCTTCACTGACACAGTCACAGTAGTGCAGCACCCCACAGTCATTCACTGACACAGTCACAGTAGTGCAGCAACCCACAGTCCTTCACTGACACAGTCACAGTAGTGCAGCACCCCTCAGCCCTTCACTGACACAGTCACAGTAGTGCTGCACCCCACAGTCCTTCACTGACACAGTCACAGTAGTGCAGCACCCCACAGCCCTTCACTGACACAGTCACAGTAGTGCAGCAACCCACAGTCCTTCACTGACACAGTCACAGTAGTGCAGCACCCCTCAGCCCTTCACTGACACAGTCACAGTAGTGCTGCACCCCACAGTCCTTCACTGACACAGTCACAGTAGTGCAGCACCCCACAGCCCTTCACTGACACAGTCACAGTAGTGCAGCACCCCACAGTCATTCACTGACACAGTCACAGTAGTGCAGCACCCCACAGCCCTTCACTGACACAGTCACAATAGTCACACTCAGTGGTGTTATCAGGGATGGTGAGGGGTACGCTTACAGAAGGGAGGTTGAATGGTTGGCCTTGTGGTGTAGCCGGAATAACTGTAGTTAAATCCACTAAAGACTATGGAAATGGTAGTGGATTTTAGGAGTCATCCTCCTGTGGTGCCTCCGATCACTCTCAATGCTTGTGCTGTGTCTTTAGTGGACTCCTGCAGGTTCCTGGGTCTGCCGGTTCCAGCTACCTGCAGTGCGGTTCCAACACAGAAATGATTGCTAAGAAAGCCCAGCAAAGGTTATACTACTTGCGTCAGCTCAGGACGTTTAATTTACCAAAGGAATTATTGATTCTCTTCTACTCGCCAGTTACTCCATCCTGTGTTCTTCCACCATTGTGTGGTTTGGATCGATCACAAAACAGGAGAAGCATAGACTTCAACGGGTTACAAGATCTGCGGAACGTATCATGGGTGTTGCTCTTCCCCCTACTCAGGAATTGTACTCAGCATGAGCTGGTAGGCGGGCGAGCAGTATTGTGGCGGATTCAACGCATCCAGCTTATGCGCTATTCCTGTAACTTCCATCAGGCAGGCGCTATAGACCGTTTTCCCCACAGCTGCTTTGTTAAACAATCAGCTTGGGAATTAGAGGTATTTCTTATATTGGTTCTAACTCTGATGGGGGCAGTATGTACTGTTTGACTGTGTAGTGTATGGTTTGTTAATGGTTGTTTTTATGTCTTTTTATGTTTGTCTACTTGGCCAATAAAATGTATTCTGATTGTGAGTGAGATTGCAGAGGAACCTTGACACGTGCGCAGTCTGACGTTAATCGCTCCGTTACATGATAATCGGCCTTCGAGGAGGTGTGTAGTACAATACCTAGATCTTTCCCAAACAGGCCCCCAAAATCCCAGGATCCAAGCATAAAACTGCACTGGAGACTCCACCAGCAGCAGCAGACATCAGAGCAGCAAGGTCAGGTAGGAGAGCGTGTCAACGCCTGACATCTAATGCAATGCTGAAGGGATTGTCACCCCCTGTCAGGACAGGTACGTACCGCAGCATTCTGCACTACTACTGCAGGGGGGAGCAATGTGCAAATACAGGTCTGCCGAATAATCTGAGATAGCGATATACAATCCTGGTCATTCATCCCCCGGCGGTGTCACACCCTGGGCCACTTGGCAATTCCCCAGGACAATAAATTGCCATCTGCCCCTGCATACAGTGCTATTACTGACAGGCGACCACGATACAACGCTGCTTACCTGCGCGCTGGAACCAGTCTCTCATATACATGAAATCCGTACACACTAGACGAAATGTCGTCCGATCCGGCAGATTGGACGGACGTATTGGGTACATGGGCCCTCATTCCGAGTTGTTCGCTCGTTGCCGAGTTTCGCTATATTGCGATTAGTCGCTTACTGCGCATGCGCAAGGTTCGCAGAGCGCATGCGCTTAGTTATTTTACTCAAAAGTTTGGTATTTTACTCACGGCATAACGAGGATTTTTCATCGTTCTGGTGATCGTAATGTGATTGACAGGAAGTGGGTGTTTCTGGGCGGAAACTGGCCGTTTTATGGGTGTGTGCGGAAAAACGCTGCCGTTTCTGGGAAAAACGCGGGAGTGTCTGAAGAAACGGGGGAGTGCCTGGGCGAACGCTGGGTGTGTTTGTGACGTCAAACCAGGAACGAAACTGACTGAACTGATCGCAGTGTAGGAGTAAGTCTGGGGCTACTCAGAAACTGCAAAGAAATTTCTATTCGCAATTCTGCTAATATTTTGTTCGCTATTCTGCTAAGCAAAGATACACTCCCAGAGGGCGGCGGCTTAGCGTGTGCAATGCTGCGAAAAGCAGCTAGCGAGCGAACAACTCGGAATGAGGGCCCTGGTCTAGTGTGTACCTGCTATATTGCTGACAGTGTGCACTCCCACGCATCGTCATCGCCATCCTCCGTCGGCTCTACATGCAGGACTGATGGAAGACATCGCTAACGAGGGCCACGCTGTCGAGTGCAGTATGGCCGCCGCAGTCGCGCTATTGCTGATGGCATCGGCAAGTGTGTATGCACTTGCCGATGTACCCCTCCCCCCCATCCCCTTCACCGTGTCGCTGGGTACGCACATCGTAATTCTTGTCCGAGGTGGACTGGGGGCAAATGACTGACCGTGGGGAACAAGAAGCTAATAAAACACCTGAATGCGTCACCGCTGGCGCCTGGCGCGGATGGCATATAGTTGTCAGTAAGATCATTTTAGAAACAGTAAAACATTATAATGAACGTATTGTACAAATCTATTTTTGTTACTTTCTCTATCTCGTTAATTTAATGACAGCAGGGAAACAATTCTTCCCATTATCACACGCAGTGAATGCGGTCGCTGTGACCTGTGAAACAGGCGTCTCTGGTATTTATTTGGAACATAATTACCATGTCCTGTGCAGACAAAGGGATGATCACGTAACGAGGACCCAGATGGAGATTGCGCTGTGTTACGTCTGTTACCTCGCAGCTCTCTCTGAGGACACAAAGTTTCAGTTCCTTCAGTCGCTCAGGTTTCCTAATGTCGGCGAGTTATTTATGTACAGCCGCAAACTGCATTATTGATTGATTCAGCGGGATGAATAATTATCCGCACTGCTGGCTCCATTAAGCAGCTCTCCGCACGACACACACACGGATCACTCCACAGCGAGGAGAACAGCATCGCTAATAAATTCATTTCTAGTCTATGACCCGGTGTCTGTACGGGATGCGGTCATCCTACCGATGGATGATATGCCGGATGTCATGTGACTGACGCCGGAATAACGACACCACTTGGGATAATGGCGCAGGTACAGTGACAACCGACATCCCAAAGGTAAGTATCGGGGTAACTTTTAGGGTTAGGGCCTGGGGGGGAAGTATAGGGTTAAGCACTACGGGGTTAGGGTTAGGCATTGGGAGGGGATAGCCCTAGCTGCCATCCCCTGAGGGTTAGCCTATCCGCCACCCCTGGAGGGTTAGCCCTAGTTACCAGGGTTAGTGTGTGGGGGAGTAAAAATACTTACCCCCTCCGATGTCGGGATCTTCAATGTTGGGATGATGGAATTTACTGAACCTGTCAGTACAGCAGGGCGCAGAAAGCATGGCGGCTCTCACACCCTGAGTGACCAGTGGCTGCTGTGACTGGATGCGTTGGTGTCATACTTCTACCCCCTGATCTATCGGCGCTATTCATTGTGTGACACGTTGGGTGAACCCATCCATCCCCAGAAGAATGTACCGAGTCCCTGCATTCCGGTGATACTTGCTGATGTGTTCTGTCGGTGTAGAACAACTGAGTGCATATTGGTGCTGAGTGCTATTGGTGATGAACAACATAGTACATATGAAAATGCGGTAAAAACCCCGAAAATTGTGTTTTTACTGCATTTTTCCTTTAGTACATCCCACCCTTTAGGTTCTTTTTTTGGTCACTGATTTAAAATGACACCACTATCCCTGTTTTATATTTGTGAAAGGATTGATTTCATACAGTATGCCCTTTCCTAAACTTTCTGCCCCCTGGACCACCTTTACTAGATGTTGTAGTACAGTACTATTATGACTGGCAGCAGCCACAGTACTTGTACTTTGTTGCTGCTCCTGCTCTTCTCTCGACTGATCATTATCCATATCGATGAACACACAAAAGTTGTACAAAAAAAATAGTTTATTGATTATTTGAACTTTTTATGCAAATGACAACTCACAGTGCTTATATTTATGTGAGTACAGTGGGGCACGCCACCTGCACCACACAAAAGTTGTACAAAAAAACAGCTATTTAAAGTATATGTTTCTTGCTTGAACTTTTTTTTTTTGCAAATGACCACTCAAACTGCTTATCTGACGTGAAAGCAGTGGGGTACAGCACACAAAAGTTGTAAAAAAACAAAAACAAAACTATAACATTATTTAGTTACTTGAGCTTTTTTCAAAATGACCACTTACACTGCAGACTCACAGTGCTTATATTTACGTGAACGCAATGGGGTACGGACTGCAGAGTCACAGTGCTTTTATTTATGTGAACACAGTGGGGTACGGCCGGCAGAGTCAAAAATAAACTTTTTTCTTTCACTAGAACTAAGGACCTAATTCAGCACGAGTTGCAGTTTTGTGAGAAATCGCAAAACTACAACTCCGTTCTCTAGCATGTGGGGGCCGCACAGCACAGGGAAAGGCCGCCCAGCAGGCCGGGTCCTCCCATCCCGTGCTGAAATGTGAGCGCATCGCTATACAGCTGAAAATTTACATCACCCATTACTGACCTTATTTCTGGCTCTATAAAAATTCAGTCTTCCAGTTTTCCATCACTTACTTTTGGAAATTTAGATTTCAGATGCATAAATGCAGCAGAGTATTTATCAATTGCTTTTCCAGATTGTTTCATCAGTCCTAGTTTAATATGCAGTGGAAGTAAATACACTTTTTCAGGATCTACTTAAAGGGGTATATAACGTTTTTCTGCCCAGGAATAAGAGATTCACGTTTAGGCCATTGTTTTCTAGTGTCTGTATGTGTATGACAGGCCATAGAGAACGCTAAAATCTGAAAATAGAAAAGTGTCTGTCACACACACTGCGCCTGATGGAAACATTCTAACCACATATTTGAATACAGAATTTAAAACATCACTAGAGTCACTATTCCGTTTTCTTGTGAAAAAAAATAATGTTGACCGGTGCATTCAATTATGTGAGCGCAGTGGGGCACGGTACATACACCACTCACCAGTTGCTCAAAAAATATATAAGCTCAGCTCTGGGCTGCACTGCAGTCAATGACAAAACACCAGTGTGCGGTGAACCAAGGGTTAATGCTGCCCCATATGGAGCTCTGTCCTGCAGCTGTACTGTGCTGTGCACCAAGGGTTAATGCTCCCCCATACGGAGCTCTGTCCTGCAGCTGCAGTGTACCAAGGGTTAATGCTGCCCCATATGGAGCTCTGTCCTGTAGCTACAGTGTGCACTGCACCAAGGGTTAATGCTGCCCCATCTGGAGCACTATCCTGCAGCTACAGTGTGCTGTGCAGTGTGCACCAAGGGTTAATGTTGCCCCATATGGAGCTCTGTCCTGCAGCTGCAGTGTGTTGTGCACCAAGGGTTAATGCTGCCCCATATGGAGCTCTGTCCTGCAGCTGCAGTGTGTTGTGCACCAAGGGTTAATGCTGCCCCATATGGAGCTCTGTCCTGCAGCTGCAGTGTGCTGTGCACCAAGGGTTAATGCTGCCCCATATGGAGCTCTGTCCTGCAGCTGCAGTGTGCTGTGCACCAAGGGTTAATGCTGCCCCATATGGAGCTCTGTCCTGCAGCTGCAGTGTGTTGTGCACCAACGGTTAATGCTGCCCCATATGGAGCTCTGTCCTGTAGCTACAGTGTGCACTGCACCAAGGGTTAATGCTGCCCCATCTGGAGCACTATCCTGCAGTTACAGTGTGCTGTGCAGTGTGCACCAAGGGTTAATGCTGCCCCATATGGAGCTCTGTCCTGCAGCTGCAGTGTGTTGTGCACCAAGGGTTAATGCTGCCCCATATGGAGCTCTGTCCTGCAGCTGCAGTGTGTTGTGCACCAAGGGTTAATGCTGCCCATATGGAGCTCTGTCCTGCAGCTGCAGTGTGCTGTGCACCAAGGGTTGATGTTGCCCTTTATGCAGTGGTGCAGAGAAGAGGGGGGGGGGGGGGGTGCGCAGGTACTATTTACCCGGGCCGAGTCCTGATGGCACGGCCCAGAGGGGGCCCAAGTCCTCCCTTTATCTGGCAGCAACACTTGCAGATCTTCCCAGCCCAGCACACTCTGCTGTGTGCTGGGCTGCAGTGTGGCCATGGAGGTACTTAAAATATTTTTTTCTATCTTTTGTGCAGGGCCACACCTCCCATGATTAGGCCACACCCCCAAATAGTACCTGGGCCCAGCCAGGCTCTCTACTTCCCTGTCAATATGGAGCTCTGGCCTGCAGCTGCAGTGCACGAAGGGTTAATGCTGCCCTATATGGAGTTCTGGCCTGCAGCTGCAGTGTGCTGTGCACCAAGGGTTAATGCTGCCTTATATGGAGCTCTGGCCTGCAGCTGCAGTGTGCTGTGCACCAAGGGTTAATGCTGCCCTATATGGGGCTCTGGCCTGCAGCTGCACTTGCACCAAGGGTTAATGCTCAACACCAGTGTGACACTTAGGGTTACACAGCAGCACCCACGTGACACAAGTAGACAATAGATGCGCAGTAGCTGCCAAGTTCCTGCACTATCTCCTATATAATAGCCCAGATCTGTGACTTTGTGACTCATTTGCTAACGCTGGGCGGAGTCACAACACTGGGCGGAGTTAGTCAAATGAGTCACAGATCTGGCCAAATCTATAGGAGACTAGGAGCAGAAGCAGATAGTATGGGCATGGCACAGGCAGGGGAGCATACCTCCCAGCTTTCTTCAGGCAGACAGGGGTGCATACCTCCCAGCTTTTTTCAGGAGCTTTCTTCAGGCAGAAGGAGGGACACACACTCATCGAAAATGGGGCGTGGCTCCACGGGAGGGCCCCCGTTTTCGTCAGTGAGGGGGCATGCCCAGCGCTCTGTGAGCTGCTGGCATGCCCCCAGGGGCTGATTATGAGTCCGGGGGGCCCAGGGCACTTGAGACAGGGGAGCCCTATCTCATTGCTGTGCCTGCTGTGGGGTTGGGGGCGTGGCCTAATCGCGGACGCGAGGCCACGCCCCCTATGCAAATTCCGGGGTTTTTTTTAATGGAATTTTGGCCCCTCAGCCAGGGCTAAATCCAGAGGAGGTGGTCGCTACCCCTTACACACCCGCACAGGCAGAAGAAAGCAGGGAGACTGCTGCCTCCCTGCAACACCACAGACCTGCCAATATGCAGCAGCGTGTGCTGACTGTAGCACAATGCTGCCGTTGTTGCTGGCAGGACGGGGGAGCTTCTGAGCTGGGACAGAGCTACTCGAGCCGGGGGGCCCCCTAAAACTGTGGGGCCAATGGTACATACCCCCTGCCCCCCCCCCTTAATCCGGCTCTGCTGCTGGAACCCCCCCTTAATCCATACCCCCTGATGCCCCCTCTCCCTCTGTCTCCACTATTCACCGCTGCTCTGCTAAGCAGAACAGCGAGTACAGGAGCTTTCCAACTGCCCCCCCCCACCGCGGGACACTGCGACCCGCGGGTGGGACAGCGGGACAGACCCCAAAAAATGAGACTGTCCCGCGAAAATCGGGACATTTGGGAGGTATGGGGGTGTGTGAGGGGGTATGTCATACAGACAGAGGGGCACCGGCTCAGTGTGCTTGACCCCCCACATCAGCATACTCAGCAGGGTCTCTCTGGCGCGGAGGAGCGTCACTTTCTGGCACACTCCACACTTCTTAGCTGCAGTTTTGTGGGGCACCTGCCGCTGTGCAGGTTCCGTACTGCCTCTGTTATCTCCAGCCCCGGCAACCCCACCGCTAGCTGCAGCGCTGCCACCCGCAGTGAGGTGCGCCCAGCTCCTTCACACACTTTAGCCGGCGGATAGCGCTGCAGAAGTCCGAGCTGTTTGCAGGCTCCGACCCCCTCCTCCCTCCAGCCGCAGCGTCTCCTGGGAGCTAACCAGTCACTCCCAGTCTCCCCTTACCACAGTGCCCAGCAGCCGCAAGGTCCGCGCCACGTGCATGCTATGACCCCCTCCTCCCTCCAGCCGCAGCATCTCCTGTGGGCTAACCAGTCACTCCCAGTCTCCCCTTACCACAGTGCCCGGCAGCTGCGCAAGGTCTGCGGTGTGTGACTGAGGAGGGGGGGAGGGATGCGGACGGGCAGAGGAAGCAGGACTCCAGCCTAAGAGAGTCAGCCATGCCAAGTCTCCACCAGCAGCAGATCCCAACAGGTTGGAGTGGAACAGCAGCAGCCAGCAGCAGTGACTCCGGTAAGACACATCTGTCTGTCACCACTGTTTTGTCCCTAATACCAATCTCTCCCGTGCCCTGTGTTCTGTCATGTCCCTGTCACCCCTGGCCTTGCCCTGCCACCCTTATCCTGGCCCTTTCACCCTTATCCTGGCCCTTTCACCCTTATCCTGGCCCTGTCACCCTTATGCTGGCCCTGTTACCCCTATCCTGGCCCTGTCACCCCTGTGCTTGCCCTGACAACTCTATACTGGCCCTGTCACCCCTGTCCTGGTCCTGCCGGCCCTACCCTGGCCCTGTCACCCCTATCCTGTCCCTGTCACCCCTATCCTGTCCCTGTCATTTCTGTCCTGGCCCTGTCGCCCCTGTCCTGGCCCCGTCACCCCTGTCTTGGCCCCGTCACCCCTGTTCTGACCCTGTCACCCCTGTCCTGGCCCGTCAACCCTGTTCTGACCCTGTCACCCCTGTCCTGGCCCTGTTACTGCATACCCTCCAACTACCTTTTTGGCAGGTACAGTACCCACAGCGCCTCCAGACCTCTCCCCAATGCACCACACCTCCGCACCTTCCCCTCCACCACATGCGGCACTCCACCCCTCTCCCACACGCTGTGCCTCCAGACGCCCTACACCACCCGCGGCTACCACTCCTCCGCCCCTTCACCACCCACAGCACCTCCAGGCCCCCTCCACCATTCACCCCCCTTATATGTCTCCCCCCACACCTGCCCCCCTCCATCCGCAGCATCTGCAGACACCCTCCTCCATCCGCGGTCCCACCCTCACCCACCCCTCCCCCACCAATGGCACCCCTGCACCTGTCCCTCCACCACCTGCAGCACCTCCGGACCTCCTTCCCAATCTGCCGCACCACCCGTACCTGCCCCTCCCCTACCCATGGCGCCTGCGGACCCCTACCCCAACCCCGGCACTCCCGCCCCTTCCCATCCCACAGCACCTCCAGAACCCTTCACCCATCCACAACATCCCCACACCTGCCCCTCTCCCTCCCATGGCACCCCAGCCCCTCCCCCACCTGCAGTGCCTCTGGACCCCTCCCCCATCTGCATCCCCCACTCCTCTGCCCCTCCCCCACCCGCAGCACCTCCCGACCCTTCCCCATCCGGGCCCCACCCCCACTTCCACCCTCCCTCCACCCGCAGCATCTACAGACACCATCCGCAGTCCCCCCCGCACCCGCTACATTCTGTACATCGTGCCCTGCAGGTGCTGTTCACGCCGTCGCAAGGGGCTGCGCCTCCTTCACCATCGCACGCCCTTTCATTGTGCAATATTTAACCACTAACAAAGAATTGCAGGTAATACTTTATATAATACAAATATTGAACCCCAGAAAGGCATGCAAGGGTTAAGGGGGCGTAGCCCCTTGCGACGGTGTGAAGAGCGCCCGTAGGGCGCGATGAAGCACCTAGTAATACATAATAAGCAATGACTTGCTTACTGCCTGTACTGTCATTTAGCTCGGCCATTATTACTCTACGGGGACTGGAGCGTACTCTCTGAAAGGTCAGCTCAGCAGCACTGGAGTGGATGGACAGATAATTCAGCTCTGGCATGGAGTCAGCACAGAGCTCTCTCCGGCGTCTGCTGTGAAATGGCGCAGAGTGACCGCTGCAAGCACTTATTCCAATCCAAAACCCTGCGAGATGTGACGCTGGGGTGATGACGTTTTGGAAAACCGAGCCCTCATTTCTAATGTACACTATATATCTATATATATATATATATCATATATACACCCCCAACATAACTAGTCACACCACACCCCGCGGCACTGGTCACTCCCACTGCGGCAAGACCTAATAGATCCTTCATACAGTACATTTCAGCTCCAGGCCCATGCGAGCTCCTCTCTGGCACCTGCTGCAGGGAATGAGGAATGAGCTGCAGGAAAATGTGGGTTGCTGCTGTCACCCCTCAGATCCGGATCACTGATCGGGCAGCCAGCCGGTGAGCAGCTAGGAACTGACGGACATTCTGCTGGATAATTATCCCCTGAATGCTGCTTAGCTCCTCTTCCCGAGTCGGTTATGGCATATTTATCAAAAAATACGTGTAAGCTATATCCAGAACGCAGCTGAGTTTGGGGGATAGTAAGCAGGATGTACTGTATGTATGGGGCACTAGGGCAGATGTCTGCTCTGATCCCTAACGTTCCACCACAAAGCGGTCCCCATAGGGGGCGGTATTTACTAAGCTGTGGAATGGGAAACATTCAGGAGCTTGGCCCCGGTAGCTCACGCTATCCTCAGATGACATTAGCCATTGTGACCTATTTAGCAAGTTTCCAGGAGAGGGTTCCATAGGATCCAACCCCAGCAATGGCCGCTCACACATGCGCAGACAGATAACCAATGAACTACAGATGAGCCCTAGTTCATTTCAATTGCCACGTCTAGAGTGCCTGCGGCCGTGCTCCTGTAGTGCATAGGATTGCATGGGTGCACACAGGTCACACGCGGGCGCGGCTAGTCGCAGGATGGATGACCAGTATTTACCCTGCACAGAAACAATATAACCCACCCACATCTAACTCTCTGCACATGTTACATCTGCCCCCCCTGCAGCGCATATGGGCCCTCATTCCGAGTTGTTCGCTCGCAAGCTGCTTTTAGCAGCTTTGCACACGCTAAGCCGCCGCCTACTGGGAGTGAATCTTAGCTTCGCAAAATTGCGAACGAGAGATTAGCAAAATTGCGAATAGACACTTCTTAGCAGTTTCTGAGTAGCTCCAGACTTACTCGGCATCTGCGATCAGTTCAGTCAGTTTCGTTCCTGGTTTGACGTCACAAACACTCCCAGCGTTCGCCCAGACACTCCCCCGTTTCTCCAGCCACTCCCGCGTTTTTTCCAGAAACGGCAGCGTTTTTTCACACACACCCATAAAACGGCCTGTTTCCGCCCAGAAACACCCACTTCCTGTCAATCACATTACGATCACCAGAACGAAGAAAAAAACCTCGTAATGCCGTGAGTAAAATACCTAACTGCATACCAAATTTACTTGGCGCAGTCGCAGTGCGAACATTGCGCATGCGCAGTTAGCGGAAAATCGCTGCGATGCGAAGAAAATTACAGAGCGAACAACTCGGAATGACCACCATGGTTTTGCCCAATTGCTATCTTTTTTGGTTTGCTAACAACTCTGAATAATCCCTGTTGTCACTCACTGCTGAACCCACAATAGCTGCCAGCCAGCCCGCCCCCTGTCCTGTACTGCTGCTGATTGGATGACCACAGTGTCTGTCACTCTGCCAGCCAGCCCGCCCCCTGTCCTGTACTGCTGCTGATTGGATGACCACAGTGTCTGTCACTCTGCCAGCCAGCCTGCCCCCTGTCCTGTACTGCTGCTGATTGGATGACCACAGTGTCTGTCACTCTGCCAGCCAGTCCGCCCCCTGTCCCGTACTGCTGCTGATTGGATGACTACAGTGTCTGTCACTCTGCCAGCCAGCCCGCACTCTGTCCTGTACTGCTGCTGATTGGATGACCACAGTGTCTGTCACTCTGCCAGCCAGCCCGCCCCCTGTCCTGTACTGCTGCTGATTGGATGACCACAGTGTCTGTCACTCTGCCAGCCAGACCGCCCCCTATCCTGTACTGCTGCTGATTGGATGACCACAGTGTCTGTCACTCTGCTAGCCATACGAAAAAAAATAAAAAAAAATTGAAAAACATTGAGGAAACATCGGGGGAGAAACCGAGCAATGGTGAGGAAACATCGGATCCTCAACATTGCAGGGTTAAACATTGACCATTGGAACCATTTGACCGAAGGTTCCGATGAAACGTCAAATGATTCCTATCTCCAGAGTGAAATCACATCGTATACGTGGCCTCATCCAGGCCTGATCACTGTTGTGTGATTTCGCATGATTATCGAATGACTGTGCATGTGTATGCACCGCCATGTGAGGTCTAACTGCAAAAGAATGTTGCAAACATTTTAATCACTGTGACAGGAAGTGAATGTTTGGGGGTGGTAACTGGACGTTTTCTGGGAGTGTCAGGAAATGCGCAGGCGTTCCCAAGCGTTGTCAGGGCGGGTGTGTGACGTCAGCTCCGGCCCGGATCAGCCTGTTTGTATCGCACTGTAGGAGTAAGTCCAGGGCTGCGCGCACACTGCGCACACTGGAAACATCATTCGCTGGTGAGTGAGCTGTGAATGGATTTGCAGATGTCCGCTGTCTGGTGAAGTTTTCGCACGGCGTACACATGCATTCACACACGTGCACAGGGCGGGTTTTCACTATCTATGGGCGGCGGCTATCTGATCACAGACCGCTGCAAAAACCGCACAGCAGCGATCAGGTCTGAATCGCTCCCACATTAGGTAGTCACTGGTCCCATCAGCCCCCGGTGTCTCAGCCAGTGACACAAGTCTCTATCTCTAATCTTAGTTTCTGTCCTTCAAGCTGTGACCATGAAACCGGAGACGATGAGACGTCAGGTTGGATTAATCCCGGATCTGGCACAGATTGGCAGCGATGGCTTCCCGGCTAGTGTGGAGCATTTTCCTGTCACGTCCACAACGTTCACCTGTCACCAGCAATAAAGATTTCAGCCGAACGTAGATCAAAACTACCCAACACCGCGTCCTGTGCGCGGCTTTTACCTGCCCCCCTCACTGCTGGTATAGCCCAATAGCCCCAGAAGCAGAGGAACAGTGGAAGGGGGGGGAATTCAGCAGCGTTCTAGTAGTCTGAAAAGGAAGATGGCCGCTGACATTGTGGCATCCAGGAATAATTCACTTACTTTCTGCGGCCTCACAGATTGATGTGATGTGTGAGTGTGAACGTGGTCAGTGGTACATGACGCATCGTCTGCTATACACAGTACTATCTATGATGGCGACATTACTGTATGGCTGCCGCGGCCTGCTTACGTTCTCTCTCTCGCTCCCTCTCTCTCTCATACACACACAGGTTAGTACATCTCCCCCCACACACACATAGACACTTCTCCTTCTATTCCTCTCTCCCATCTCCCCACCCTCCCTCTCTCTCTGAATATATATATTCAGGCTGATGGCCTATTGCAGCCTAATATTGGGCTTTTCTGCAACTGAAGGGACCTACTTCTCTGAGTTTCAAGGCTCTGTTTCTTAGGCTACTGGACACCATTAGCTCCAGAGGGATTGGTACGCAGGTCTCACCCTCGCCGTCCGTCCCAGAGCCGCGCCGCCGTCCTCCTCGCAGAGCCGGAAGATGGAAGCTGGGTGAGTATGAGAAGAAAAGAAGACTTCAGAGGCAGCAGAAGACTTCTTGATCTTCACAGAGGTAACGCACCGCAGTAAAGCTGTGCGCCATTGCTCCCATACACCTCACACACGACAGTCACTGTAAGGGTGCAGGGCGCAGGGGGGGCGCCCTGGGCAGCATATAAACCTCTCCTTTGGCAAAAATACATATATACATGTACAGCTGGGCACTGTACATGTATATAAAGAGCCCCCGCCAGTTTTTTAAGATTTTTGAGCGGGACAGAAGCCCGCCACCCAGGGGGCGGGGCTTCTCCCTCAGCACTCACCAGCGCCATTTTCTCCACAGCACAGCGCTGAGTGGAAGCTCCCCGGACTCTCCCCTGCTTACTCACGGTGACAGAGGGTTTTCAAGAGGGGGGGGGGGGCACATAATTGGCGCATATACATATAAAAGGCGCTACTGGGTAAACATTTTGTGTTTCTTCCTGGGTCATATAGCGCTGGGGTGTGTGCTGGCATACTCTCTCTCTGTCTCTCCAAAAAGCCTGGTGGGGAAGCTGTCTTCAGATAAGAGTTTCCCTGTGTGTATGGTGTGTCGGTACGAGTGTGTCGACATGTCTGAGGTAGAAGGCTCGCCTAGGGAGGAGGGGGAGCGTATGAATGTGAGGTCTCCGTCGGCAGCGCCGACACCTGACTGGATGGATATGTGGAAGGTTTTAAATGCTAATGTAAATTTATTGCACAAAAGATTAGACAAGGCTGAAGCTAGGGAACAGTCTGGGAGTCAACCCATGTCTGTCCCTATGTCGCCGGGACCTTCGGGGTCTCAAAAAAGCCCACTATCCCTAATAGGAGACACAGATACCGACACGGATTCTGACTCCAGTGTTGACTACGATGATGCAAAGTTACAGCCAAAAGTGGCTAAATGTATTCGTTATATGATTATTGCAATAAAAGATGTTTTGCATATCACAGAGGAACCCCCCGTCCCTGACACGAGGGTACACATGTATAAGGGAAAGAAACCTGAGGTAACTTTTACCTCCTCAAATGAGTTGAACGAATTATGTGAAAAGCTTGGGAAACTCCAGACAAAAAACTGCAGATTCCCAAAAGGATTCTTATGGCGTATCCTTTCCCATCAACGGACAGGATGCGGTGGGAATCCTCTACTAGGGTAGACAAAGCATTGACACGCTTATCAAAAAAGATAGCGCTGCCATCCCAAGATACAGCTACCCTCAAGGATCCTGCTGACCGCAAGCAGGAGGTTACCTTGAAGTCCATTTACACACATTCTGGTACATTACTCAGACCGGCAATTGCGTCGGCCTGGGTTTGTAGCGCTGTAGCAGCATGGACAGATTCATTATCAGCGGAAATTGAGACCCTAGATAAGGATACCATTTTATTGACCCTAGGGCATATAAAAGATGCTGTCTTATATATGAGAGATGCTCAAAAAGACATTAGTCTACTGGGTTCCAGAATAAACGCTATGTCTATTTCTGCTAGGCGAGTCTTATGGACTCGGCAGTGGACAGGTGATGCCGACTCAAAGAGGCATATGGAGGTTTTGCCTTACAAGGGTGAGGAGTTGTTTGGGGAAGGTCTCTCGGAC
Source organism: Pseudophryne corroboree (assembly GCF_028390025.1). NCBI lineage: Eukaryota > Metazoa > Chordata > Amphibia > Anura > Myobatrachidae > Pseudophryne > Pseudophryne corroboree. The sequence continues at coordinate 11,567,406 of NC_086445.1, read as the reverse complement.
CTCGTCTCCACGGCTACGGCAGGTAAATCGAATTTTTTGCCTTATGTTCCCTCACAGCCTAAGAAAGCGCCACATTATCAAATGCAGTCCTTTCGTTCAAATAAAAGCAGAAGAGTACGTGGATCGTCCTTTCTTGCCAGAGGTAAGGGCAGAGGAAAAAAGCTGCACAACACAGCTAGTTCCCAGGAACAGAAGTCCTCCCCGGCCTCTGCAAAATCCACCGTATGACGCTGGGGCTCCGCTGAGGGAGTCCGCCCCAGTGAGGACACGTCTTCGACTTTTCAGCCACATCTGGGTTCACTCACAGGTGGATCCCTGGGCAATGGGAATTGTTTCTCAGGGATACAAGCTGGAATTCGAAGAGGTGCCTCCTCGCCGGTTTCTCAAATCGGCTCTACCGACTTCTCCCCTAGAAAGGGAGATAGTGTTAAATGCTATTCACAAATTGTGTCTTCAACAAGTGGTGGTCGAGGTTCCCCTGCTTCAAAGAGGGAAGGGTTACTACTCAACTCTGTTTGTAGTCCCGAAACCGGACGGTTCGGTCAGACCCATTTTGAATTTAAAATTCCTGAACCTATACTTAAAACGGTTCAAGTTCAAGATGGAATCGCTCAGAGCGGTCATCGCCAGCCTGGAAGGGGGGGATTTTATGGTATCTCTGGACATAAAGGATGCATACCTTCATGTTCCCATATATCCTCCTCATCAGGCGTACCTGAGATTTGTGGTACGGGATTGTCATTACCAATTTCAGACGTTGCCGTTTGGGCTTCCCACGGCCCGAGGATTTTCACCAAGGTAATGGCGGAAATGATGGTGCTCCTGCGCAAGCAGGGTGTCACAATTATCCCATACTTGGACGATCTCCTCATAAAAGCGAGATCATGAGAGAAGTAACTGAACAGCGTGTCACTTTCACTGAAGGTGTTACAGCAACACGGCTGGATTCTTAATATCCCAAAGTCGCAGCTGGTTCCTACGACTCGTCTGACTTTCTTGGGCATGATTCTGGCACAGACCAGAAAAGGGTTTTTCTTCCGATAGAAAAAGCTCAGGAACTCATGACTCTAGTCAAGAACCTATTGAAGCCAAAACAAGTGTCAGTACATCATTGCACTCAAGTCCTGGGAAAGATGGTGGCAACATACGAAGCCATTCCCTTCGGCAGATTCCATGCTAGGACTTTCCAATGGGACCTATTGGACAAGTGGTCCGGGTCACATCTACAAATTTATCAGCTTATTACCCTGTCCCCCAGAGCCAGGGTATCTCTCCTGTGGTGGCTGCAGACTGCTCACCTTTTAGAAGGCCGCAGGTTCGGCATTCAAGACTGGATCCTGGTGACCACGGATGCGAGCCTCAGAGGGTGGGGAGCAGTCACACAGGGAAGAAACTTCCAAGGACTTTGGACAAGTCAAGAGACTTGTCTTCACATCAACATCCTGGAACTGAGGGCCATATACAACGCCCTAGGTCAAGCGGAGAACTTACTTTGCGACCAACCAGTTCTGATCCAGTCAGACATCATCACCGCAGTGGCTCATGTAAACCGCCAAGGCGGCACAAGGAGCAGAGTGGCAATGGCGGAAGCCACCAGGATTCTTCGCTGGGCGGAAAATCATGTAAGCGCACTGTCTGCAGTGTTCATTCCGGGAGTGGACAACTGGGAAGCAGACTTCCTCAGCAGACACGACCTGCATCCAGGAGAGTGGGGACTTCATCAGGAAGTCTTCGCACAGATTGCAAGTCAGTGGGGACTGCCCCAGATAGACATGATGGCGTCCCGCCTCAACAAAAAGCTACAGAGGTATTGCGCCAGATCAAAAGACCCTCAGGCGGTAGCTGTAGACGCCCTAGTGACACCGTGGGTGTTCCAGTCAGTCTATGTGTTACCTCCTCTTCCTCTCATACCCAAGGTGTTGAGAATAATAAGAAAAAGAGGAGTGAGAACAATTCTCATTGTTCCAGATTGGCCGCGAAGGACCTGGTATCCAGATCTGCTGGAAATGCTCACAGAAGATCCGTGGCCTCTTCCTCTACAACAGGACCTGTTGCAACAGGGGCCCTGTCTGTTCCAAGACTTACCGCGGCTGCGTTTGACGGCATCGCGGTTGAACGCAGGATCCTAGCGGAAAAAGGCATTCCGAATGAGGTAATTCCTACGCTGATAAAGGCTAGGAAGGACGTGACAGCTAAACATTATCACCGTATATGGCGAAAATATGTTTCTTGGTGTGAGGCCAGGAATGCTCCTACAGAAGAATTCCATCTGGGCCGTTTCCTTCACTTCCTAGTTCCTACAGACTGGAGTGAATTTGGGCCTAAAATTAGGCTCTATTAAGGTTCAGATTTTGGCCTTATCCATTTTCTTTCAAAAGGAATTGGCTCCTCTCCCAGAAGTACAGACTTTGTGAAGGGAGTGCTGCATATTCAGCCTCCTTTTATTCCTCCGGTGGCGTCTTGGGACCTTAACGTGGTGTTGAGTTTCCTTAAGTCGCACTGGTTTGAACCACTTCAAACGGTGGAGTTGAAATATCTCACTTGGAAGGTGGTCATGTTATTAGCCTTGGCTTCGGCTAGGCGAGTGTCGGAATTGGCGGCTTTGTCTCATAAAAGCACCTATCTTGTTTTCCATATGGATAGGGCGGAATTGCGGACCCGTCCTCAGTTTTTGCCTAAGGTGGTGTCATCTTTTCATATGAACCAACCTATTGTGGTGCCTGTGGCTACGTGAGACTTGGAGGATTCCGAGTCCCTTGATGTAGTCAGGGCTTTGAAAATTTACGTGGCCAGAACGGCTAGAGTCAGGAAAACGGAAGCACTGTTTGTCCTATAGGGTTCACTACGGCTGGCCGGCGGTCGGGCTCCCGGCGACCAGCATCCCGGTGCCGGGAGCCCGACCGCCGGCTTACCGACAGCGTGGCGAGCGCAAATGAGCCCCTTGCGGGCTCGCTGCGCTTGCCACGCTACGGGCACGGTGCACACTATTTTATTCTCCCTCTATGGGGGTCGTGGACCCCCACGAGGGAAAATAAGTGTCGGTATGCCGGCTGTCGGGCTCCCGGCGCCGGTATACTGAGCGCCGGGAGCCCGACCGCCGGCATACAGAAGACCACCCGTCCTATATGCAGCCAACAAGGTTGGCGCCCCTGCTTCAAAGCAGACTATTGCTCGCTGGATCTGTAACACGATTCAGCAGGCACATGCGACGGCTGGATTGCCGTTACCAAAATCGGTCAAGGCCCATTCCACTAGGAAGGTGGGTTCTTCTTGGGCGGCTGCCCGAGCGGTCTCGGTACTACAACTGTGCCGAGCTGCTACTTGGTCGGGTTCAAACACCTTTGCAAAGTTCTATAAGTTTGATACCCTGGCTGATGAGGACCTCCTGTTTGCTCAATCGGTGCTGCAGAGTCATCCGCACTCTCCCGCCCGTTTGGGAGCTTTGGAATAATCCCCATGGTCCTTACGGAGTCCCCAGCATCCTCTAGGATGTAAGAGAAAATAAGATTTTAAACCTACCGGTAAATCTTTTTCTCGTAGTCCGTAGAGGATGCTGGGCGCCCGTCCCTAGTGCGGACTACTTCTGCGAGACTTGTATATAGTTTTGCTTACGTAAGGGTTATGTTAGTTTCATCAGTTTTGGACTGATGCTACGTTGTTTTTTCATACTGTTAACTGTTTAATAAATACACAAGTTATACGGTGTGATTGGTGAGGCTGGTATGAATCTTGCCCTTGGATTAACAAAAATCCTTTCCTCGTACTGTCCGTCTCCTCTGGGCACAGTTTCTCTAACTGAGGCCTGGAGGAGGGGCATAGAGGGAGGAGCCAGTGCACACCCATACCTAAAGTCTTTCTTAAAGTGCCCATGTCTCCTGCGGAGCCCGCCTATCCCCATGGTCCTTACGGAGTCCCAGCATCCTCTACGGACTACGAGAAAAGATTAACTGGTAGGTTTAAAATCTTATTTTCTCTTCCATCTCACTTCTTGTGTCCCCCCCTTTCTCCCTCTCACTATTATTCTGTCTCCCTCTATATCTCTCTCTCTCCTTTCACTTCTGTCCCCCCCCGACTCTCTCCCTCTCCGTCTCACTCTTATCTCTGTCCCCCTCCATATACTGTATCTCTCTTCCATCTCTCTTCTTGTGTCTCTCCGCTCTCTCCCTCTCTTTCTCTCTCTCCCTCTCCATCTCACTCTTATCTCTGTCCCCCTCCATATACTGTATCTCTCTTCCGTCTCTCTTCTTGTGTCCATCCACTCTCTCCCTCTCTTCCTGTCTCTCCCTCTCCATCTCACTCTTATCTCTGTCCCCCTCCATATACTGTATCTCTCTTCCGTCTCTCTTCTTGTGTCTCTCCGCTCTCTCCCTCTCCATCTCAGCCTTATCTCTGTCCCCCTCCACATACTGTATCTCTCTTCCATCTCACTTCTTGTGTCCCCCCTTTCTCCCTCTCACTATTATTCTGTCTCCCTCTATATCTCTCTCTCTCCTTTCACTTCTGTCCCCCCCGACTCTCTCCCTCTCCGTCTCACTCTTATCTTTGTCCCCCTCCACATACTGTATCTCTCTTCCATCTCTCTTCTTGTGTCTCTCCGCTCTCTCCCTCTCTTTCTGTCTCTCCCTCTCCATCTCAGCCTTATCTCTGTCCCCCTCCACATACTGTATCTCTCTTCCATCTCTCTTCTTGTGTCTCTCCGCTCTCTCCCTCTCTTTCTGTCTCTCCCTCTCCATCTCAGCCTTATCTCTGTCCCCCTCCACATACTGTATCTCTCTTCCATCTCTCTTCTTGTGTCTCTCCGCTCTCTCCCTCTCTTTCTGTCTCTCCCTCTCCATCTAAGCCTTATCTCTGTCCCCCTCCACATACTGTATCTCTCTTCCGTCTCTCTTCTTGTGTCTCTTCGCTCTCTCCCTCTCTTCCTGTCTCTCCCTCTCCATCTCACTCTTATCTCTGTCCCCCTCCACATACTGTATCTCTCTTCCGTCTCTCTTCTTGTGTCTCTCCGCTCTCTCCCTCTCTTTCTGTCTCTCCCTCTCCATCTCACTCTTATCTCTGTCCCCCTCTATCTCTCTCTCCTCTGACTTCTGCCTGTGTTCTCGGCAGCAGTTCTCGGCCTCTTATTACACATTACTGTCATCTTTACGCTCACTCTCAGTTTATTGTGCGTGAGATATTACTTTACAATTCCCTCTTAACCTTTGAATTATCAAGATGGGCTAATTACGGCAATGAGGACGTTTTCCAATCACTGTGCTGTCAGGACACAGAACAACTAACGAGTCAGTAATTGCACCCTGGGGAATGGAACATCAAATGTGAAATGTGTAAGCTGGGCCCAGGGCACCTCTGTGCCCCCCCCCCCCCCCCGCTGTGCCCCCACCGTCACGCTGAGCGTGCACCAGCTGGAAGCTAGGCTGCATTATTAATGACCGATCCCTCTTATCACATGGAGATAATTGCTGCACTAATTCTCCCTTTATCCGCCAGGTCCTCATTGTGGCTGGGAAGGTGCGCCTGGTGTCCTCCCGCTGCGCCTGGTCCCCTCCCGCTGCGCCTGCTCCCCTCCCGCTGCGCCTGGTCTCCATCCGTGGTCTCACCTAACTCAAGATGTGCCGGCGACTGCAAGGAGCTGACTCTCACTATAACCAGATGTGCTAAACCCAACAACACAATCACTTACTGTATACAGACGTGGGTGATGTGAGAAGGAATATGGCAGCATGCAGTTAGCAATTCCTGATTAATGCCACCTGGGAATTTGCTGGGTCTAACAAGCCCGTAAATTCCTGGGTCTCAGTTCCATGACTCCGGTCGAGAGCAGGGTCATGAACCCGGGACTTAGGTCCTCATTCAGCATTGATTGCAATTGCAAATCTGCTCGCAGCATCTTTGCAAATGCAATCCATAGCAAGTGCAGTACACAACTCCTTGCTGCATTTGCGGTTGGTCGCAATATTCATCTGCGACGGTACTCTCACTTGCTGTCGCAAGGCGGCTTGCAGGGCTGGATTAAGCCTTGGGGGTGCCCGGGGCACTTTAGGCAGGGGGGCCTCGGTGGAAGGGGGGAGGGCTGTGTATAAGATTGTGCATACCTCCCAACATAACCCATTCCAGGAGCGACAACGTGCTCTTTACATGGACTTCCCTCTTATTATATGATTGGCGTCACCTGTGTTGAACTATTTAATTGATAAGAAAGGTGTCTCAGCACAGGTGCTTGAAATCATAACTTAAGATTTTTGTCCCTCCTGGAATGGGTCATGTTAGGATGTATGGATTGTGTATATTAAATTTAGCCCAATGGTGTATATTAGATTTAAAATAGTTTAATATTGCCTGGGTACTGTTTATAGCTCCACCTAATTGAAAGACAACTATTTTATAAAATGTACTTATAGTGGAACAAAGACAACTTAAACAACCTTAAAGTACTCATAGAAAAAGGAAATCTATAATTTATCTTGTCACATGCAAAAATAGCAGCAGCCTCTGTACTACTTACACACTGGGACAGGACTCAGGAGGACTCTGTGTGTGTGTGTCTCCAGACATTCATTAGATAACAAATTACACGGGACTCAGACACCCAGGTGTGGAGAGATCTGTAAGTGAAACAGGGATCCCACCCTGTGTCACAGTTCTCTCCACCCTCCTATCGCTCCTCTGGTTGGGGACCCCGGTTAATAGTTCTTGAAATCTGATACTCCTCTGTGTCTGCCTGCATTACATACTGTTCTATTCGCATTCTGGCTGTATGGTTCTGCTGCTGCATAAGAGGGAAAGCTAGTGATGTCAGTGGGGGCCCGGGGTACAGTATGCCCTGCACCCTGCATTCCCACTTTAATCTGGCTATGGTGGCTTGCTGGGCCAAGGAAACTGCATCTTGTGACGCAGTCCTTGTCCTCGGTAAAAGAGGAATTGTTCCACTATGGCGCACGCTCATATAACTATCAAGTTCTCACAGTCTCAGAAATGTACTTTCATTAAAATATCATTGAGTCCCCTCCCCATACTTTCCTGTGTTTTTCACACTTTATGGTTTTGTGCTTCAAGACCTTGTCCAGATATTTCCACAGATGATTCTTATCTCAGGACAAGAGAAAGGAGATGACAGGGCAATGTGTTACACATAGACAGGGGGTCTGCACATTACACTCACGTAGAACAAGGATAAAAGGCATATAGCCACAGCAGCGGATAAGGGGTGTCACTCTCGCTTAAGTAATCACCCAGGTATTGGGGGTAATTCAGACGCTGCAGCGATCGCTGTCTGAATTACTGTGTGGAGTGCGCTCGCGCAGCGGCCACACTGCGCGTGCGCTCCGCGGGAGGCCCAGTGAGATGCTATCAGCATCTCAGGGCTGCGGTCGCCTCTGCCTGATTGACAGGCAGGGACAATCGTGGGGTGGGAGGGGGCGTGCCAATGGCGTTAGAACGCAGTTGGTGGGGCGCGGTCCGGACATCGGAGCCATGTGCGGACCATTGGGGGGGGGGGGGGCAGGCCACGGCAGCTGCGTGACGCCACACGCAGCCGCTGCAACCCAGGACGCGGCCAGTAGCGGGAGGGAACTACTTGTCAGGTACAAATGCATCGCCGCTGTGCAATGCTTTTATACTTGTGCGGGGGAGGGGGCGGCCTGACATGCGGGGCAGAGTAGCCCTGTGCTGGGCGTCCCCCCGCATGTCAGAGTTAATGATTGTAGATGTGCTGAATTTAGTACATCTACAGTACGATCAACTCTGAATTACCCCCATTGTTTGGTCAGGGTTCCAGAAGTCCCAGACACTTCCAGTCCCTGGCACGCAGTGTTCTATTTCCCATGCATCACTAGACTAGGTCTAAATGAAGATTCTGAAGTGATATGTTTTATAATGTCTTATCTTTATTCTAGATTGTGCTATTATCAAGGCATGTTTATTTATCTCTCTATTTTTATCTAATGATGATGCACTGGAAATTATTAATACTGGTTTTATTTTATATATATATATATATATATATATATATATAGCAAACGAATAACCGGCACTCACACTTCTGTTGTCATCTTGCCGAGGTGCACATTGGTAAAAATCATATCATCCAGAAGTACGGCACTTTTTGGCTGAATAAGTCCGTAGAGTGCCGTACTTCTGGATGATATATATATATATATATATATATATATATATATATACACACACACTTGTTGAAAGCAGCACTCCCAGTAAATGTTTGTAGAAACTGGTGCCCTCCTGAAAACCACTGCGGGTCCAATATAGCAAACATGGAGGCGGCACTCAGACAAATAATAGAGACAACAGGCAGTTGTATCAATCAACGTTTCGAAGTCACCTTTACTTCGTCTTCAGGATAATACATGAACACAAATTCCATACCTTTATACCCCACCAAGTGCCTATCCAGGTGTGCGAATCAGGTGTATCAACGCCCACTGGTGACGTCTCAACCCTGCGCCGCATCATTATGGTGGCTCCAATTGCCTCACCTTCTGGAGGAACGCAGGTGCGGGATTCAGGGCTGGGTCCTTCTAACCACGGATGCGAGCCTTCGGGGCTGGGGAGCAGTCACTCAAGGAGTAACCTTACAAGGACGGTGGTCAAGCCTGGAAGCCGGCCTGCCCATCAACATCCTGGAACTAAGAGCCGTCTACAACGGTCTTCTTCAGGTGGCCACTCTTCTGAGAAATCGGGCCATTCAAGTGCAGTCGGACAACGTAACAACAGTGGCTTACGTAAACCGACAGGGCGGAACGAAGAGCAGAGCGGCAATGTCAGAGGGGACTAGAATACTCCTCTGGACAGAAAAACATGCATTAGCGCTGTCAGCCATCTTCATTCCGGGAGTAGACAACTGGGAAGCAGACTTCCTCAGCAGACACGATCTCCATCCAGGAGAGTGGGGACTCCATCCGGAGGTTTTCAAGGAAATAACAGATCTTTGGGGATTGCCCCAAATAGACATGATGGCCTCTTGTCTCAACAAGAAACTTTGGCGTTATTGTTCCAGGTCGAGGGACCCACAGGCAGTGGCAGTGGACGCCATTGTGTCTCCGTGGGTGTTCTAGTCAGTGTAGGTGTTTCCACCACTCCCACTCATCCCAAGAATCCTAAAGCTCATAAGGAGAACAAGGGTTCAAGTGATCCTCTTTGCCCCAGACTGGCCAAGAAAGCCTTGGTACGCGGACCTTCTGAATCTACTGCAAGAAGAGTCGAGACCTCTTCCTCTTCGGGAGGACCTGCTGCAGCAAGGGCCGTTCGCCTATTAAGACTTACCGCAGCTACGTTTGATGGCATGGAAGTTGAGCGCCTGATTCTTGCTCAGAAGGGCATTCCGATTTCCGAAGAAGGCTAGGAACTCTAGGAAAGGGGTAACGTCTAAACATTACCATCGTATTTGGAAGAAATATGTCTCTTGGTGTGAGTCCAAGAAGTTTCCTACAGTGGAGTTTCAATTGGGACGTTTCCTCCTCTTCCTGCAAGCAGGAGTGGATATGGGCCTGAGTTTGCATTCTGTGAAGGTCCAGATTTCAGCCCTATCCATTTTCTTTCAGAAACAATTGGCAGCCCTCCCTGAGGTTCAGACCTTTTTGAAGAAAGTTCTGCATATCCAACCTCCCTTTGTACTTCCTACGGCGCCTTGGGACCATAATGTGGTGTTGCAGTTCCACTAGCCGGATTCGTTTGAATCTCTACAGGAGGTAGAGGTCAAATTTCTTACATGGAAGGTGGTCATTTTGTTGGCCTTGGCTTCTGCTAGGCGTGTGTCCGAGCTGGGGGCTTTATCCTGTAAAAGCCCCTACGTGATCTTCCACGAAGATAGAGCTGAGCTCCGGACTCATCAGCAGTTTCTTCCGAAGGTTGTGTAGGCATTTCATATCAACCAAACTATTGTGGTGCCAGTGGCTACTGACTCCTCAATTACATCAAAGTCCTTGGATGTCGTAAGGGCTCTGAAGATATATGTGAAGAGAACTTCTCGTCACAGAAGGTCGGGCTCTCTGTTTGTCCTCTATTATCCCAAGAAAATTGGGTGTCCTGCTTCTAAGCAGACTATTTCTCGCTGGTTCACTATCCAGCACGCTTATTCTACGGCAGGGCTGCCGTGTCCAAAATCTGTTAAGGCCCACTCTGCTCGTAAGATGAGGTCTTCCTGGGCGGCTGCCCGGGGTGTCTCGGCAGTGCAACTGTGCTGAGCTGCAACTTGGTCTGGGTCGAACACGTTTGCAAAGTTTTACAAGTTCGATACTTTGGCCTCTGATGATCTGAAGTTCAGTCAATCAGTTCTGCAAGAGCCTCAGCGGTCTCCCTCCCGTTCTGGGAGCTTTGGTACATCCCCATGGTACTAAAGTCGACCCCAGCATCCTCTAGGGACTACGAGAAAAGGATTTACCAGTAGGTAACCAAAATCCTATTCTACACTGCTCAAAAAAATAAAGATAACACTAAAATAACACATCCTAGATCTAAATGAATGAAATATTCTTATTAAATACTTTGTTCTTTACATAGTTGAATGTGCTGACAACAAAATCACACAAAAATTATCAATGGAAATCAAATTTATTAACCCATGGAGGTCTGGATTTGGAGTCTCACTCAAAGTTAAAAGTGGAAAAACACACTACAGGCTGATCCAACTTTGATGTAATGTCCTTAAAACAAGTCAAAATGAGGCTCAGTAGTGTGTGTGGCCTCCACGTGCCTGTATGACCTCCCTACAACGCCTGGGCATGCTCCTGATGAGGTGGCGGATGGTCTCCTGAGGGATCTCCTCCCAGACCTGACTAAAGCATCCGCCAACTCCTGGACAGTCTGTGGTGCAACGTGGTGTTGGTGGATGGAGCGAGACATGATGTCCCAGATGTGCTCAATTGGATTCAGGTCTGGTAAACGGGCGGGCCAGTCCATAGCATCAATGCCTTCATCTTGCAGGAACTGCTGACACACTCCAGCCACATGAGGTCTAGCATTGTCTTGCATTAGGAGGAACCCAGGGCCAACCACACCAGCATATGGTCTCACAAGGGGTCTGAGGATCTCATCTCGGTACCTAATGGCAGTCAGGCTACCTCTGGCGAGCACATGGAGGGCTGTGCGGCCCCCCAAAGAAATGCCACCCCACACCATTACTGGCCCACTGCCAAACCGGTCATGCTGGAGGATCTTGCAGGCAGCAGAACGTTCTCCTTGGCGTCTCCAGACTCTGTCACGTCTGTCACATGTGCTCAGTGAGAACCTGCTTTCATCTGTGAAGAGCACAGGGCGCCAGTTGCGAATTTGCCAATCTTGGTGTTCTCTGGCAAATGCCAAACGTCCTGCACGGTGTTGGGCTGTAAGCACAACCTCCACATGTGGACGTCGGGCCCTCATACCACCCTCATGGAGTCTGTTTCTGATCGTTTGAGTAGACACATGCACATTTGTGGCTTGCTGGAGGTCACTTTGCAGGGCTCTGGCAGTGCTCCTCCTGTTCCTCCTTGCACAAAGGCGGAGGTAGCGGTCCTGCTGCTGGGTTGTTGCCTCCTACGGCCTCCTCCACGTCTCCTGATGTACTGGCCTGTCTCCTGGTAGCGCCTCCATGCTCTGGACACTACGCTGACAGACACAGCAAACCTTCTTGCCACAGCTTGCATTGATGTGCCATCCTGGATGAGCTGCACTACCTGAGCCACTTGTGTGGGTTGTAGACTCTGTCTCATGCTACCACTAGAGTGAAAGCACCGCCAGCTTTCAAAAGTGACCAAAACATCAGCCAGAAAGCATACGAGCTGAGAAGTGGTCTGTGGTCACCACCTGCAGAACAACTCCTTTATTGGGGGTGTCTTGCTAATTGCCTATAATTTCCACCTGTTGTCTATTCCATTTGCACAACAGCATGTGAAATTGATTGTCAATCAGTGTTGCTTCCTAAGTGGACAGTTTGATTTCACAGAAGTGTGATTGACTTGGAGTTACATTGTGATGTTTAAGTGTTCACTTTATTTTTTTGAGCAGTGTGTATATATATATATATATATATATATATATATACATACATAAATATATACACACACACACATATATATATATATATGTATGTATGTATATATATATATGTGTGTGTGTATATGTATATATATATTTATATATATATAAACACAGCAGAATAAGGGATTCATTCTCTATACAGCCCTATGCAGTGCCGCCCGCGTCCACCCCGGCCTGTAAACTGTAATACTGTAGCCCTGTCTCTTTTTTACTTCCCCTCCTCCTGGCTCTTCGTCTTCTGTATAGTTTGGGCAGCTCCTGCTGCCGCTGCCTCCGTGGATCTCCTCCGCCCGGCTCCCGCACGCACAGTCCCCGTTTTGGCGCTGACGATGCTGCAGGCACTGGGGGAGAGTGAGGGGGCGCACAGCTGCACAGTGGAAGGAGAGGGACGGCTCTGAGCAGCGCCACCACCAATTAGTGCGCTGCTGCGGCTCCCTCCTCCCACTCCCTCCACGTCCTTCTCTCCTGCCTCCGGCGCTGCTGCTCCTCTCTGGCGGCTTGTAATGAGTCAGTTTGACTCATTACAATGCCGCTTAGTAAATTAACGGGGATGCGGCCAGTTGCGCCCCCAGGACGACTGCGCTGTGTCCCAGGCACACCTGGCACACACATAGTTACGGCTCTGACGGAAGTGTCCTGCAATTTTTCGGGCCCCCGACAGCATCTCCTGCATGCCCCTGTCATTTTTCAAAAAATTCTGCACCACCAAATTAATTGTATGTGCAAAACATGGGACGTGCTGGAATTTGCCCAGATGTTATGCACGCACAATATTGGTGGCGTTGTCCGATGTCACAAATCCCCAGGAGAGTCCAATTGGGGTAAGCCATTCTGTGATGATGTACCTCAGTTTCTGTAAGAGGTTGTCAGCTGTGTGCCTCTTCTGGAAAGCGGTGATACAAAGCGTAGCCTGCCTAGGAACGAGTTGGCGTTTGTGAGATGCTGCTACTGGTGCCGCTGCTGTTCTTGCTGCGGGAGGCAATACATCTACCCAGTGGGCTGTCACAGTCATGTAATCCTGAGTCTGCCCTGTTCCACTTGTCCACATGTCCGTGGTTAAGTGGACATTGGGTACAACTGCATTTTTCAGGACACTGAGGACACTTTTCCCTGTACAGTCCAGGAATCACTTTCCTGGTGATGTGGAATCTAGATGGGATTTTGTACCGGGAACACAATAGCTCCATCAATTGTCTAAATCCCACTGCACTGATGGTGGATACCGGATGCACGTCTAACACCAACATAGTTGTCAAGGCCTGAGTTATCCGCTTTGCAGCAGGATGACTGCTGTCACATTTCATCTTCCTCACAAAGGACTGTTGGACAGTCAATTGCTTACTGGAAGTAGTACAAGTGGTCTTCCAACTTCCCCCCTGGGATGACGATCCACTCCCAGCAGCAACTGCAGCGGCAGCAGCAATAGGCGTTACACTCAAGGATCCATCGAAGGAATCCCGATTAGGAGAGGACTCATCAGTCATGCCACTGAGATGGCCTGCAGGACTACTGACGTTCCTCACTGAGGAGTAAATTTACGTTTAGGGAGTTAGTGGTGTGATTTGTAGGAGCTTGGGTACAGGAGGAGGAAGGAATTTAGGTGTCAGTGGACTGCTTACACTCTTACCCAAAGTTTCTGAACTTGACAATGACTTCTGATGAATGCACAGCAGGTGACGTATAAGGGAGAATGTTCCTAGGTGGTTAACGTCCTTACCCCTACTTATTACAGAATGACAGAGGCAACACACGACTTGACACCAGTTGTCCGGATTTGTGGAGAAATAATTCCACACCGAAGAGGTGGCTTTTTTGGTATTTTGCCCATGCATGACAATGGGATTGACAACTGTCTCCACTGGTGCCTTATTAAAACAAACCACATCACCACCAGAATCTTCATCGTCAATTTCCTCCACAGTGCCAGCTGCACCCATATCCTCCTCTTCCTTGTGTACGTCTACAGTGACATCCTCAATCTCAATTATTAGCAACTAGACTGGCAGTGCTCTTTCCAGTACTTGCAGGGGGCATGCAAATGGGGGTAGGGGCCTCCTCTTCCCATACAGTCTTGGGAAGGTCAGGCCTAGATATCGCAATCGTGGACACACTTGGACTCTCCTTGAGGATTTGTGATATCTCTGAACGCACAGTTGTTTTTTCCTGTGCTTTAACAAGCTTCATTTTTTAAATTTTTCGAGAAGGAGGAGGGCTTCTATCCTCATGAGAAGCTGAGCCACCAGTCATGAACATAGGCCAAGGCCTTAGCTTTTCCTTGCCACTTCGTGTCGTGAATGGCATATTGCCAATTTTACGTTTCTCGTCAGATAATTTTTTTTTTTTTTCTGATTATTAATTTTTGCTTCTTGGATTTTACACGCCCTCTATGACATTGGGCATTGGCCTTAACAGACGAGACGACGTTGATGGAATTGCATCATCAATGTCATGATTGGTGGCAGCAGCAGCTTCAGCACTAGTACTAGGAACTGTTATGATTCCAGCACTCTGGTCAGAGGAGATCTTATGGCAAGGACCGGAGCACTGGAACGGAATGCTGGGGAAGGGAGCAGGACAGGAAAATAGCCCCTGGCGCCCTAACTCTGTTGTCTCACCCGTGTTGTCAGAAATCCCCTGCGAGACTATGGTTTCTTGAGCCCTTGTCAGCCGCGTTAGAAGGGCGGATTATGTCTGCCCAACTTCGATGCCCCCCGGTCTTAATGAGAGACAAAGGGAAACCCGAGACAGGGTGATAACAAGAGGCCCTCTAACTAAACAACCAGGCCAGGGGCTAAGCAAACTCAAAACTATAATATGTGCGGAGAAACCGCCAAGGAAAAGAACAACCAAAATATCCACTTGTCCAATTCTCCTACCCGGCACCGCCGAGTACCAGAGAGGACTTGTGGAAGCGGAACCCTCCGCAAATGCTCCAAACACAAAATATAAAAGGTAAAGCGGCTGAGCCGCAACACACGGCAGAGCCGCAACTCACGAACACCACTGGATATAAAACGGTGATCAGTCAGGACTCCAGGGACGAGATGGTAACTCCCGAGTACTGAGGACTGGAATGACCGGATACAGCAGGACTGGAAACAGACTCTCAGCAAACAAAGGCAGCATGCAGGAAGCTATTACCGGCGTCTGTGAGAAGCCCTGGGAGTGTACTTAAGAGGGAGTCCTCCAATCAGCTGTTTAGAGGCTGATTGGACTAAATGCCGTGTAGCTGCCTTGCTGCACGGCCAGAGAACAGGTGAACGCATTAAATCCTAAAACCCAGCAACGGGGAACGCGGTCCGCCAGTGGCGTCCCCGTTGCTAGGGTCCGTGCGGCTTCAGCGCGCCCGGCGTCTAGCGTTGCTAGGGAGCCGGCGGCTGTACGTGCAGGGCGTCCCTAGTTGCTAGGCGCCGGGTCGCGCGGACAAGCGGACCCCGGCGCCTAACAGGAACTGGAAGTGGTTCTTGAACTTCAACTATTTTTTCCTCCAAATTGTTGTTCTCCATTTCACAGGACAGCACCCCTTTATTATTACAGCACACAGGACAGTGCCCCTTTATTTTCACAGCACCACTGTATTCTTACAGCATAGAGGACCAGTGTAATGTTATTTGAACAGCAGCACAACATACAGGGCCAGTGTGCTTTTAATTTTTAACAACTGCACCCCTCAATTTTTACAACATACAGGGCTAGCAGCGCCCCAATATTTTGCAGCATACAGCAGCAGTGTGCTTTTAATTTTTAACAACTGCACCCCTGAATTTTTATAGCCATCAGTGCCCCTTCACCCTGTACAACTCAGTGACAGCCAGGACAGCAACACCCATGTACAGCTGAAGCACATGAAACACCAGTGACAGCCAGGACTCCTAACACAGCACAGGTACACTACAGTGACAGGAACAGCACCCCTAAAGAGCACACACTAACCCCACCCAACACCACCACTCTCCAAGTCTGGAGTGAAAATGGCGGCGACGCGCGGATGTTTATATGGAATCCAAAACCTGCGAGATTCCGACAGCGGGATGATGACATTTTGCCTTGTTCTGATTTCTGGGCTCGGAGCGTGAAATTGGGGGGGGGGGTTCGGTTCTCAGGGAACTGAACCCGGTCATCTGTAATTATTTCTGAGTCACTGCTGTCTGTGAATTATAGTCAGCGCACACCCGGTGTACCTGGCACTGTCAGAGTGCCAAAGTGTGCACAGGCACAGACAGAGTAGAGGCTGCTGTGTACCTGCCACTATCAAGGTACATACCCCATGCTGTCTACACCATGCAGGACATTGTGCTTGTACTCCTGTCAACATCTACCTCTCCGTTACCCACTGTAACATAGTGCCACCATCTGATTCCCACTGCCACCCACTGCCTCCTACGTTACCCTTTGCATTCTGCTGTCACCCTCTGCTACCCCTGCATTACACTGTCACCCTCTGCCTCTCCCCGTCACCCTCTGCCATGTGGCGTATTATGAACTTGGGTTGGGGTGGAGGAGGGGGGCCCAAATTATATATTTGCACCTGAGCCCACCACTCACAAGTTCCGCCACTATCTCCTCCCTCTGTCACTCTCTGCCCTCTTTCTGTCTTTTTCTTCTGACTGTCTCTTCCCTGTGTCTGTGTCTTTCCTGTCCATACTGTAATTTCCCATCTATCACTCTCTGTCTCTCTGTTCTGTCTCCTGCTGCCCTCTGTGTCTCGCTTTCCAATGTCCTCTCACATCCACCGTCTGTCTGTCTCATCCCTCTGTGTTAGAGATGTGCAGTTAGGTTTCCAAGGAAACAAAAACCAGCTGACCTTCCGATTTATATGGAGATCCCGGCTTTCCTGTCAAGCTCAGATCCGAAAATAAGGCAAAATGTCTTCTTCTTGATCACGGATCTCATGTGTTTTAGATTTGATAAAAGTCAGAGGTTCAAGTGCCACTTCACACCGGATCAGTGTGTCCCATCATCCCCCGTGTCTCACCAGCACACCGGATCAGCATGACCAATCATCCCCCGTGTCTCACCAGCATACCGGATCAGCATGACCCATCATCCCCCGTGTCTCACCAGCACACCGGATCAGCATGTCCCATCATCCCCCGTGTCTCACCAGCACACTGGATCAGCATGTCCCATCATTCCCCATGTCTCACCAGCACATTGGATCAGCATGTCCCATCATTCCCCATGTCTCACCAGCACACCGGATCAGCATGTCCCATCATCCCCCGTGTCTCACCAGCACACCGGATCAGCATGACCCATCATCCCCCGTGTCTCACCAGCACACCGGATCAGCATGTCCCATCATCCCCCGTGTCTCACCAGCACACTGGATCAGCATGTCCCATCATTCCCCATGTCTCACCAGCACACCGGATCAGCATGACCCATCATCCCCCGTGTCGCACCAGCACACCGGATCAGCATGTCCCATCATCCCCGTGTCTCACCAGCACACCGGATCAGCGTGTCCCATCATCCACCGTGTCTCACCAGCACACCAGATCAGCCTGACCCCTCATCCCCCGTGTCTCACCAGCACACCGGATCAGCATGCCCCATCATCCCCCGTGTCTCACCAGCACACCAGATCAGCATGTCCCATCATTCCCCGTGTCTCACCAGCACACCGGATCAGCATGCCTTATCGTCCCCCGTGTCTCACCAGCACACCAGATCAGCATGCCCCATCATCCCCCGTGTTTCACCAGCACACCAGATCAGCATGCCTCATCATCCCCCGTGTCTCACCAACACACCAGATCAGCATGCCTCATCATCCCCCCGTGTCTCACCAGCACACCGGATGAGCATGACCCATCATCCCCCGTGTCTCACCAGCACACCGGATCAGCATGCCCCATCATCCCCCGTGTCTCACCAGCACACCGGATCAGCATGCCTCATCATCCCCAGTCTCACCAACACACCAGATCAGCATGCCTCATCATCCCCCGTGTCTCACCAGCACACCGGATCAGCATGCCCCCTCATCCCCCGTGTATCACCAGCACACCGGATCAGCATGCCTCATCATCCCCCGTGTCTCACACACACACCAGATCAGCATGCCTCATCATCCCCCCGTGTCTCACCAGCACACCGGATCAGCATGACCCATCATCCCTCGTGTCTCACCAGCACACCGGATCAGCATGACCTATCATCCCCCGTGTCTCACCAGCACACCGGATCAGCATGCCCCATCATTCCCCGTGTCTCACCAGCACACCAGATCAGCATGCCCCATCATCCCCCGTGTCTCACCAGCACACCGGATCAGCGTGCCCCATCATCCCCCGTGTCTCACCAGCACACCAGATCAGCATGCCCCATCATCCCCCGTGTCTCACCAGCACACCGGATCAGCATGCCCCATCATCCCCCGTGTCTCACCAGCACACCGGATCAGCATGACCTATCATCCCCCGTGTCTCACCAGCACACCGGATCAGCATGTCCCATCATCCCCCGTGTCTCACCAGCACACCAGATCAGCATGCCCCATCATCCCCCCGTGTCTCACCAGCCCACCGGATCAGCGTGCCCCATCATTCCCCGTGTCTCACCAGCACACCAGATCAGCATGCCCCATCATCCCCCGTGTCTCACCAGCACACCGGATCAGCATGCCCCATCATCCCCCGTGTCTCACCAGCACACCGGATCAGCATGACCTATCATCCCCCGTGTCTCACCAGCACACCGGATCAGCATGTCCCATCATCCCCCGTGTCTCACCAGCACACCGGATCAGCATGCCTTATCGTCCCCCGTGTCTCACCAGCACACCGGATCAGCGTGCCCCATCATCCCCAGTGTCTCACCAGCACACCAGATCAGCATGCCCCATCATCCCCCGTGTCTCACCAGCACACCGGATCAGCATGCCCCATCATCCCCCGTGTCTCACCAGCACACCGGATCAGCATGACCTATCATCCCCCGTGTCTCACCAGCACACCGGATCAGCATGTCCCATCATCCCCCGTGTCTCACCAGCACACCAGATCAGCATGCCCCATCATCCCCCCGTGTCTCACCAGCACACCGGATCAGCGTGCCCCATCATCCCCCGTGTCTCACCAGCACACCAGATCAGCATGCCCCATCATCCCCCGTGTCTCACCAGCACACCGGATCAGCATGCCCCATCATCCCCCGTGTCTCACCAGCACACCGGATCAGCATGACCTATCATCCCCCGTGTCTCACCAGCACACCGGATCAGCATGTCCCATCATCCCCCGTGTCTCACCAGCACACCGGATCAGCATGACCCATCATCCCCCGTGTTTCACCAGCACACCGGATCAGCATGCCCCATCATTCCCCGTGTCTCACCAGCACACCAGATCAGCATGACCCATCATCCCCCGTGTCTCACCAGCACACCGGATCAGCATGCCTTATCGTCCCCCGTGTCTCACCAGCACACCAGATCAGCATGCCCCATCATCCCCCGTGTTTCACCAGCACACCAGATCAGCATGCCTCATCATCCCCCGTGTCTCACCAACACACCAGATCAGCATGCCTCATCATCCCCCCGTGTCTCACCAGCACACCGGATGAGCATGACCCATCATCCCCCGTGTCTCACCAGCACACCGGATCAGCATGCCCCATCATCCCCCGTGTCTCACCAGCACACCGGATCAGCATGCCTCATCATCCCCAGTCTCACCAACACACCAGATCAGCATGCCTCATCATCCCCCGTGTCTCACCAGCACACCGGATCAGCATGCCCCCTCATCCCCCGTGTATCACCAGCACACCGGATCAGCATGCCTCATCATCCCCCGTGTCTCACACACACACCAGATCAGCATGCCTCATCATCCCCCGTGTCTCACACACACACCAGATCAGCATGCCTCATCATCCCCCCGTGTCTCACCAGCACACCGGATCAGCATGACCTATCATCCCCCGTGTCTCACCAGCACACCGGATCAGCATGCCCCATCATTCCCCGTGTCTCACCAGCACACCAGATCAGCATGCCCCATCATCCCCCGTGTCTCACCAGCACACCGGATCAGCGTGCCCCATCATCCCCCGTGTCTCACCAGCACACCAGATTAGCATGCCCCATCATCCCCCGTGTCTCACCAGCACACCGGATCAGCATGACCTATCATCCCCCGTGTCTCACCAGCACACCGGATCAGCGTGCCCCATCATCCCCCGTGTCTCACCAGCACACCAGATCAGCATGCCCCATCATCCCCCGTGTCTCACCAGCACACCGGATCAGCATGCCCCATCATCCCCCGTGTCTCACCAGCACACCGGATCAGCATGACCTATCATCCCCCGTGTCTCACCAGCACACCGGATCAGCATGTCCCATCATCCCCCGTGTCTCACCAGCACACCAGATCAGCATGCCCCATCATCCCCCCGTGTCTCACCAGCACACCGGATCAGCGTGCCCCATCATCCCCCGTGTCTCACCAGCACACCAGATCAGCATGCCCCATCATCCCCCGTGTCTCACCAGCACACCGGATCAGCATGCCCCATCATCCCCCGTGTCTCACCAGCACACCGGATCAGCATGACCTATCATCCCCCGTGTCTCACCAGCACACCGGATCAGCATGCCTCATCATCCCCAGTCTCACCAACACACCAGATCAGCATGCCTCATCATCCCCCGTGTCTCACCAGCACACCGGATCAGCATGCCCCCTCATCCCCCGTGTATCACCAGCACACCGGATCAGCATGCCTCATCATCCCCCGTGTCTCACACACACACCAGATCAGCATGCCTCATCATCCCCCCGTGTCTCACCAGCACACCGGATCAGCATGACCCATCATCCCCCGTGTCTCACCAGCACACCGGATCAGCATGACCTATCATCCCCCGTGTCTCACCAGCACACCGGATCAGCATGCCCCATCATTCCCCGTGTCTCACCAGCACACCAGATCAGCATGCCCCATCATCCCCCGTGTCTCACCAGCACACCGAATCAGCGTGCCCCATCATCCCCCGTGTCTCACCAGCACACCAGATCAGCATGCCCCATTATCCACCGTGTCTCACCAGCACACCGGATCAGCATGCCCCATCATCCCCCGTGTCTCACCAGCACACCGGATCAGCATGACCTATCATCCCCCGTGTCTCACCAGCACACCGGATCAGCATGTCCCATCATCCCCCGTGTCTCACCAGCACACCAGATCAGCATGCCCCATCATCCCCCCGTGTCTCACCAGCACACCGGATCAGCGTGCCCCATCATCCCCCGTGTCTCACCAGCACACCAGATCAGCATGCCCCATCATCCCCCGTGTCTCACCAGCACACCGGATCAGCATGCCCCATCATCCCCCGTGTCTCACCAGCACACCGGATCAGCATGACCTATCATCCCCCGTGTCTCACCAGCACACCGGATCAGCATGTCCCATCATCCCCCGTGTCTCACCAGCACACCGGATCAGCATGACCCATCATCCCCCGTGTTTCACCAGCACACCGGATCAGCATGCCCCATCATTCCCCGTGTCTCACCAGCACACCAGATCAGCATGACCCATCATCCCCCGTGTCTCACCAGCACACCGGATCAGCATGCCTTATCGTCCCCCGTGTCTCACCAGCACACCAGATCAGCATGCCCCATCATCCCCCGTGTTTCACCAGCACACCAGATCAGCATGCCTCATCATCCCCCGTGTCTCACCAACACACCAGATCAGCATGCCTCATCATCCCCCCGTGTCTCACCAGCACACCGGATGAGCATGACCCATCATCCCCCGTGTCTCACCAGCACACCGGATCAGCATGCCCCATCATCCCCCGTGTCTCACCAGCACACCGGATCAGCATGCCTCATCATCCCCAGTCTCACCAACACACCAGATCAGCATGCCTCATCATCCCCCGTGTCTCACCAGCACACCGGATCAGCATGCCCCCTCATCCCCCGTGTATCACCAGCACACCGGATCAGCATGCCTCATCATCCCCCGTGTCTCACACACACACCAGATCAGCATGCCTCATCATCCCCCCGTGTCTCACCAGCACACCGGATCAGCATGACCCATCATCCCCCGTGTCTCACCAGCACACCGGATCAGCATGACCTATCATCCCCCGTGTCTCACCAGCACACCGGATCAGTATGCCCCATCATTCCCCGTGTCTCACCAGCACACCAGATCAGCATGCCCCATCATCCCCCGTGTCTCACCAGCACACCGGATCAGCGTGCCCCATCATCCCCCGTGTCTCACCAGCACACCAGATCAGCATGCCCCATCATCCCCCGTGTCTCACCAGCACACCGGATCAGCATGCCCCATCATCCCCCGTGTCTCACCAGCACACCGGATCAGCATGACCTATCATCCCCCGTGTCTCACCAGCACACCGGATCAGCGTGCCCCATCATCCCCCGTGTCTCACCAGCACACCAGATCAGCATGCCCCATCATCCCCCGTGTCTCACCAGCACACCGGATCAGCATGCCCCATCATCCCCCGTGTCTCACCAGCACACCGGATCAGCATGACCTATCATCCCCCGTGTCTCACCAGCACACCGGATCAGCATGTCCCATCATCCCCCGTATCTCACCAGCACACCAGATCAGCATGCCCCATCATCCCCCCGTGTCTCACCAGCACACCGGATCAGCGTGCCCCATCATCCCCCGTGTCTCACCAGCACACCAGATCAGCATGCCCCATCATCCCCCGTGTCTCACCAGCACACCGGATCAGCATGACCTATCATCCCCCGTGTCTCACCAGCACACCGGATCAGCATGTCCCATCATCCCCCGTGTCTCACCAGCACACCGGATCAGCATGACCCATCATCCCCCGTGTTTCACCAGCACACCGGATCAGCATGCCCCATCATCCCCCGTGTCTCACCAGCACACCGGATCAGCATGCCCCATCATCCCCCGTGTCTCACCAGCACACCGGATCAGCATGACCTATCATCCCCCGTGTCTCACCAGCACACCGGATCAGCATGTCCCATCATCCCCCGTATCTCACCAGCACACCAGATCAGCATGCCCCATCATCCCCCCGTGTCTCACCAGCACACCGGATCAGCGTGCCTCATCATCCCCCGTGTCTCACACACACACCAATCAGCATGCCCCATCATCCCCCGTGTCTCACCAGCACACCGGATCAGCATGCCCCATCATCCCCCGTGTCTCACCAGCACACCGGATCAGCATGACCTATCATCCCCCGTGTCTCACCAGCACACCGGATCAGCATGTCCCATCATCCCCCGTATCTCACCAGCACACCAGATCAGCATGCCCCATCATCCCCCCGTGTCTCACCAGCACACCGGATCAGCGTGCCCCATCATCCCCCGTGTCTCACCAGCACACCAGATCAGCATGCCCCATCATCCCCCGTGTCTCACCAGCACACCGGATCAGCATGCCCCATCATCCCCCGTGTCTCACCAGCACACCGGATCAGCATGACCTATCATCCCCCGTGTCTCACCAGCACACCGGATCAGCATGTCCCATCATCCCCCGTGTCTCACCAGCACACCGGATCAGCATGACCCATCATCCCCCGTGTTTCACCAGCACACCGGATCAGCATGCCCCATCATTCCCCGTGTCTCACCAGCACACCAGATCAGCATGACCCATCATCCCCCGTGTCTCACCAGCACACCGGATCAGCATGCCTTATCGTCCCCCGTGTCTCACCAGCACACCAGATCAGCATGCCCCATCATCCCCCGTGTTTCACCAGCACACCAGATCAGCATGCCTCATCATCCCCCGTGTCTCACCAACACACCAGATCAGCATGCCTCATCATCCCCCCGTGTCTCACCAGCACACCGGATGAGCATGACCCATCATCCCCCGTGTCTCACCAGCACACCGGATCAGCATGCCCCATCATCCCCCGTGTCTCACCAGCACACCGGATCAGCATGCCTCATCATCCCCAGTCTCACCAACACACCAGATCAGCATGCCTCATCATCCCCCGTGTCTCACCAGCACACCGGATCAGCATGCCCCCTCATCCCCCGTGTATCACCAGCACACCGGATCAGCATGCCTCATCATCCCCCGTGTCTCACACACACACCAGATCAGCATGCCTCATCATCCCCCCGTGTCTCACCAGCACACCGGATCAGCATGACCCATCATCCCCCGTGTCTCACCAGCACACCGGATCAGCATGACCTATCATCCCCCGCAGTGGCGTAACTAGAAATTTTTCTCCCCCAAGCCAAAAAATTATTTGGCGCCTTCCCCCCCCCCCCCCCGCCGCATAATTGGGAGTAAGAAAGGGATAAACATGCGCGCGCTGGAGGCGCGCGCTGCAAAAAAAGGGGCGTGGTTTTGTTGGAATGGGCGTGGTTTCTCATAAAGGGGCGTGGTATTGCAGGAAAAGACTACCTTATACCCCAGTTTTGCAACCTGCACGCCCAGACGTTAGCCACCACAGGAAAGAAAAATAATCCTGATTCATGCCCCTTACATTATTTGTCATTTTTCCTCCTTATAGTAATGCCCAGTATACATTATGCCACATACTGCAATGGCCCTTAGACATTATTCCACACACAATAATGCACATGACACATTATGCCACACACCATAATGCCCCCGACACATTATGCCACACACCGTAATGCCTGTGACACATTATGCCACACACCGTAATGCCTGTGACACATTATGCCACACACCGTAATGCCCCCGACACATTATGACAGGAATCGCAATGCCCGTTATACATTATGCTACACACTGCAATGCCCCTGATACATTATAGCACATACAATGCCTGTGACACATTATGACACACACCGCAATGACCTTGAGACATTATACCACAATGCCCGTGATATAGTATACCATACACCGTAATGCCTGTGACACATACCGCAATGCCCTGCCCGTTATACCCTATGCCACACACCGCAATGCCCGTTATGTATTATGCCACACTGCAATGACCCTGAGACATTATACCACATACCACAATGCCCGTGATATAGTATACCACACACCGTAATGCCTGACACATTATGACACACACCGCAATGTCCGTGATACATTATGCCACACACTGCAATGACCCTGAGACATTATACCACATATCACAATGCCCGCGATATAGTATACCATACACCGTAATGCCTGTGACACATTATGACACACACCGCAATGTCCGTGATACATTATGCCACACACCGTAATGCCCATTACACATTAAGTCCTACAGTAAGGCTTCTAATTACTTTTCAATTACCTTCTCGTTGTCAGGGGTTTCATGCACTGGGTGTCATGCTCGTTGCCAGGTGTTTCATGCACTGGGTGTCATGCTCGTTGTCAGGTGTTTCATGCACTGGGTGTCATGCTCGTTGCTAGGAGGTAGTCCTTGTTGCTAGGGCTGTGCTCCCAGTGCCACATATGACCCCAGTGCCAGATATTCCCCCACGGTGCCAGGTACTCACATGCCCCCGGTGCCAAATATAGCCCCCCCCCATGTGCCAGGTACACATATACCCCCCCCCAGTGCCACATATGCCCCCAGAGCCAGATATTCCCCCCCAGTGCCACATATGCCCCCAGTGCCAGATATTCCCCCGTGCCAGATATGCCGCCAGTGCCATATATTCCCCCCCAGTGCCACATATGCCCCCAGTGCCAGATATTCCCCCAGTGCCAGATATCCCCCCTAGTGCCAGACATCCCCCCCCAGTGCCAGACATCCCCCCCTCCCAGTGCCATATATGCCCCAGTGCCAGACATCCCCCCCCCAGTGCCAGATATACCCCCAGTGCCAGACATCCCCCCCCCAGTGCCATATATGCCCCAGTGCCAGACATCCCCCCCTCCCAGTGCCATATATGCCCCGGTGCCAGACATCCCCCCCCAGTGCCAGATATCCCCCCCAGTGCCAGACATCCCCCCCCCAGTGCCATATATGCCCCAGTGCCAGACATCCCCCCCCCAGTGCCAGATATCCCCCCCAGTGCCAGACACCCCCCCCCCCAGTGCCAGATATCCCCCCCAGTGCCAGACATCCCCCCCCAGTGCCATATATGCCCCAGTGCCAGACATCCCCCCCCCCAGTGCCAGATATCCCCCCCAGTGCCAGACACCCCCCCCCCCAGTGCCAGATATCCCCCCCCAGTGCCATATATGCCCCAGTGCCAGATATCCCCCCTAGTGCCAGACATCTCCCCCCCCAGTGCCATATATGCCCCAGTGCCAGACATCCCCCCCCAGTGCCAGATTTCCCCCCCCAGTGCCAGACATCCCCCCCCCAGTGCCATATATGCCCCAGTGCCAGACATCCCCCCCCAGTGCCATATATGCCCCAGTGCCAGACATCCCCCCCCCCCAGTGCCAGATATCCCCCCCAGTGCCAGACATCCCCCCCCCAGTGCCAGATATCCCCCCCAGTGCCATATATGCCCCAGTGCCAGATATCCCCCCTAGTGCCAGACATCTCCCCCCCAGTGCCATATATGCCCCAGTGCCAGATATCCCCCCCCAGTGCCAGACATCCCCCCCCCAGTGCCAGATATCCCCCCCCAGTGCCATATATGCCCCAGTGCCAGATATCCCACCTAGTGCCAGACATCTCCCCCCCAGTGCCATATATGCCCCAGTGCCAGACATCCCCCCCCAGTGCCATATATGCCCCAGTGCCAGACATCCCCCCCCCAGTGCCAGAAATCCCCCCCAGTGCCAGACATCCCCCCCCCAGTGCCAGATACCCCCCCCCCAGTGCCATATATGCCCCAGTGCCAGATATCCCCCCTAGTGCCAGACATCTCCCCCCCAGTGCCATATATGCCCCAGTGCCAGACATCCCCCCCCCAGTGCCAGATATTCCCCCCAGTGCCGCCGTCGCCGCCGCCGCCGCCGCCGCCGCTTATTGGAGGGACACGGAGGGCACAGATCGCCTCTCCTGTGTCCCTCCTGCTGCATCATCTCCGGCGGCCGCGGGTCTAATAGGGGGAAGTGCCGTCCGTGAGCCAATTAGAGCTCACGGATGGCACTTCCCCCTATTAGACCCGCGGCCGCCGGAGATGATGCAGGAGGGACACAGGAGAGGCGCACGCTGTGCCGTCCGTGTCCCTCCAACAAGCGGCGGCGGGAAGGAGAAAGCAGACTGACATGCGGGCGCTCGTCCGCATGTCAGTCTGCTGTAATCAGTGGCGCCCCCGCAGCCCCTCGCCCCCAAGCCACCGCGAGGACTGCGGGGGCAGTAGTTACGCCACTGATCCCCCGTGTCTCACCAGCACACCGGATCAGCATGCCCCATCATTCCCCGTGTCTCACCAGCACACCAGATCAGCATGCCCCATCATCCCCCGTGTCTCACCAGCACACCGGATCAGCGTGCCCCATCATCCCCCGTGTCTCACCAGCACACCAGATCAGCATGCCCCATCATCCCCCGTGTCTCACCAGCACACCGGATCAGCATGCCCCATCATCCCCCGTGTCTCACCAGCACACCGGATCAGCATGACCTATCATCCCCCGTGTCTCACCAGCACACCGGATCAGCATGTCCCATCATCCCCCGTGTTTCACCAGCACACCGGATCAGCATGCCCCATCATTCCCCGTGTCTCACCAGCACACCAGATCAGCATGCCCCATCATTCCCCGTGTCTCACCAGCACACCAGATCAGCATGACCCATCATCCCCCGTGTCTCACCAGCACACCGGATCAGCATAACCCATCATCCCCCGTGTCTCACCAGCACACCGGATCATCATGCCCCCTCATCCCCCGTGTCTCACCAGCACACCGGATCAGCATGACCTATCATCCCCCGTGTCTCACCAGCACACCGGATCAGCATGACCTATCATCCCCCGTGTCTCACCAGCACACCGGATCATCATGCCCCCTCATCCCCCGTGTCTCACCAGCACACCGGATCAGCATGACCCATCATCCCCCGTGTTTCACCAGCACACCGGATCAGCATGACCCATCATCCCCCGTGTCTCACCAGCACACCGGATCAACATGTCCCATCATCCCCCGTGTCTCACCAGCACACCGGATCAGCATGACCCATCATCCCCCGTGTCTCACCAGCACACCGGATCAGCATGACCCATCATCCCCCGTGTCTCACCAGCACACCGGATCATCATGCCCCCTCATCCCCCGTGTCTCACCAGCACACCGGATCAGCATGACCCATCACCCCCCGTGTCTCACCAGCACACCGGATCAGCATGCCCCATCATTCCCCGTGTCTCACCAGCACACCAGATCAGCATGCCCCATCATCCCCCGTGTCTCACCAGCACACCGGATCAGCGTGCCCCATCATCCCCCGTGTCTCACCAGCACACCAGATCAGCATGCCCCATCATCCACCGTGTCTCACCAGCACACCGGATCAGCATGCCCCATCATCCCCCGTGTCTCACCAGCACACCGGATCAGCATGACCTATCATCCCCCGTGTCTCACCAGCACACCGGATCAGCATGTCCCATCATCCCCCGTGTCTCACCAGCACACCAGATCAGCATGCCCCATCATCCCCCCGTGTCTCACCAGCACACCGGATCAGCGTGCCCCATCATCCCCCGTGTCTCACCAGCACACCAGATCAGCATGCCCCATCATCCCCCGTGTCTCACCAGCACACCGGATCAGCATGCCCCATCATCCCCCGTGTCTCACCAGCACACCGGATCAGCATGACCTATCATCCCCCGTGTCTCACCAGCACACCGGATCAGCATGTCCCATCATCCCCCGTGTCTCACCAGCACACCGGATCAGCATGACCCATCATCCCCCGTGTTTCACCAGCACACCGGATCAGCATGCCCCATCATTCCCCGTGTCTCACCAGCACACCAGATCAGCATGACCCATCATCCCCCGTGTCTCACCAGCACACCGGATCAGCATGCCTTATCGTCCCCCGTGTCTCACCAGCACACCAGATCAGCATGCCCCATCATCCCCCGTGTTTCACCAGCACACCAGATCAGCATGCCTCATCATCCCCCGTGTCTCACCAACACACCAGATCAGCATGCCTCATCATCCCCCCGTGTCTCACCAGCACACCGGATGAGCATGACCCATCATCCCCCGTGTCTCACCAGCACACCGGATCAGCATGCCCCATCATCCCCCGTGTCTCACCAGCACACCGGATCAGCATGCCTCATCATCCCCAGTCTCACCAACACACCAGATCAGCATGCCTCATCATCCCCCGTGTCTCACCAGCACACCGGATCAGCATGCCCCCTCATCCCCCGTGTATCACCAGCACACCGGATCAGCATGCCTCATCATCCCCCGTGTCTCACACACACACCAGATCAGCATGCCTCATCATCCCCCCGTGTCTCACCAGCACACCGGATCAGCATGACCCATCATCCCCCGTGTCTCACCAGCACACCGGATCAGCATGACCTATCATCCCCCGTGTCTCACCAGCACACCGGATCAGTATGCCCCATCATTCCCCGTGTCTCACCAGCACACCAGATCAGCATGCCCCATCATCCCCCGTGTCTCACCAGCACACCGGATCAGCGTGCCCCATCATCCCCCGTGTCTCACCAGCACACCAGATCAGCATGCCCCATCATCCCCCGTGTCTCACCAGCACACCGGATCAGCATGCCCCATCATCCCCCGTGTCTCACCAGCACACCGGATCAGCATGACCTATCATCCCCCGTGTCTCACCAGCACACCGGATCAGCGTGCCCCATCATCCCCCGTGTCTCACCAGCACACCAGATCAGCATGCCCCATCATCCCCCGTGTCTCACCAGCACACCGGATCAGCATGCCCCATCATCCCCCGTGTCTCACCAGCACACCGGATCAGCATGACCTATCATCCCCCGTGTCTCACCAGCACACCGGATCAGCATGTCCCATCATCCCCCGTATCTCACCAGCACACTAGATCAGCATGCCCCATCATCCCCCCGTGTCTCACCAGCACACCGGATCAGCGTGCCCCATCATCCCCCGTGTCTCACCAGCACACCAGATCAGCATGCCCCATCATCCCCCGTGTCTCACCAGCACACCGGATCAGCATGACCTATCATCCCCCGTGTCTCACCAGCACACCGGATCAGCATGTCCCATCATCCCCCGTGTCTCACCAGCACACCGGATCAGCATGACCCATCATCCCCCGTGTTTCACCAGCACACCGGATCAGCATGCCCCATCATTCCCCGTGTCTCACCAGCACACCAGATCAGCATGACCCATCATCCCCCGTGTCTCACCAGCACACCGGATCAGCATGACCCATCATCCCCCGTGTCTCACCAGCACACCGGATCAGCATGCCCCATCATCCCCCGTGTCTCACCAGCACACCGGATCAGCATGACCTATCATCCCCCGTGTCTCACCAGCACACCGGATCAGCGTGCCCCATCATCCCCCGTGTCTCACCAGCACACCAGATCAGCATGCCCCATCATCCCCCGTGTCTCACCAGCACACCGGATCAGCATGCCCCATCATCCCCCGTGTCTCACCAGCACACCGGATCAGCATGACCTATCATCCCCCGTGTCTCACCAGCACACCGGATCAGCATGTCCCATCATCCCCCGTATCTCACCAGCACACCAGATCAGCATGCCCCATCATCCCCCCGTGTCTCACCAGCACACCGGATCAGCGTGCCCCATCATCCCCCGTGTCTCACCAGCACACCAGATCAGCATGCCCCATCATCCCCCGTGTCTCACCAGCACACCGGATCAGCATGCCCCATCATCCCCCGTGTCTCACCAGCACACCGGATCAGCATGACCTATCATCCCCCGTGTCTCACCAGCACACCGGATCAGCATGTCCCATCATCCCCCGTGTCTCACCAGCACACCGGATCAGCATGACCCATCATCCCCCGTGTTTCACCAGCACACCGGATCAGCATGCCCCATCATTCCCCGTGTCTCACCAGCACACCAGATCAGCATGACCCATCATCCCCCGTGTCTCACCAGCACACCGGATCAGCATGCCTTATCGTCCCCCGTGTCTCACCAGCACACCAGATCAGCATGCCCCATCATCCCCCGTGTTTCACCAGCACACCAGATCAGCATGCCTCATCATCCCCCGTGTCTCACCAACACACCAGATCAGCATGCCTCATCATCCCCCCGTGTCTCACCAGCACACCGGATGAGCATGACCCATCATCCCCCGTGTCTCACCAGCACACCGGATCAGCATGCCCCATCATCCCCCGTGTCTCACCAGCACACCGGATCAGCATGCCTCATCATCCCCAGTCTCACCAACACACCAGATCAGCATGCCTCATCATCCCCCGTGTCTCACCAGCACACCGGATCAGCATGCCCCCTCATCCCCCGTGTATCACCAGCACACCGGATCAGCATGCCTCATCATCCCCCGTGTCTCACACACACACCAGATCAGCATGCCTCATCATCCCCCCGTGTCTCACCAGCACACCGGATCAGCATGACCCATCATCCCCCGTGTCTCACCAGCACACCGGATCAGCATGACCTATCATCCCCCGCAGTGGCGTAACTAGAAATTTTTCTCCCCCAAGCCAAAAAATTATTTGGCGCCCCCCCCCCCCCGCCGCATAATTGGGAGTAAGAAAGGGATAAACATGCGCGCGCCGGAGGCGCGCGCTGCAAAAAAAGGGGCGTGGTTTTGTTGGAATGGGCGTGGTTTCTCATAAAGGGGCGTGGTATTGCAGGAAAAGACTACCTTATACCTCAGTTTTGCAACCTGCACGCCCAGACGTTAGCCACCACAGGAAAGAAAAATAATCCTGATTCATGCCCCTTACATTATTTGTCATTTTTCCTCCTTATAGTAATGCCCAGTATACATTATGCCACATACTGCAATGGCCCTTAGACATTATTCCACACACAATAATGCACATGACACATTATGCCACACACCATAATGCCCCCGACACATTATGCCACACACCGTAATGCCTGTGACACATTATGCCACACACCGTAATGCCTGTGACACATTATGCCACACACCGTAATGCCCCCGACACATTATGACAGGAATCGCAATGCCCGTTATACATTATGCTACACACTGCAATGCCCCTGATACATTATAGCACATACAATGCCTGTGACACATTATGACACACACCGCAATGACCTTGAGACATTATACCACAATGCCCGTGATATAGTATACCATACACCGTAATGCCTGTGACACATACCGCAATGCCCTGCCCGTTATACCCTATGCCACACACCGCAATGCCCGTTATGTATTATGCCACACTGCAATGACCCTGAGACATTATACCACATACCACAATGCCCGTGATATAGTATACCACACACCGTAATGCCTGACACATTATGACACACACCGCAATGTCCGTGATACATTATGCCACACACTGCAATGACCCTGAGACATTATACCACATATCACAATGCCCGCGATATAGTATACCATACACCGTAATGCCTGTGACACATTATGACACACACCGCAATGTCCGTGATACATTATGCCACACACCGTAATGCCCATTACACATTAAGTCCTACAGTAAGGCTTCTAATTACTTTTCAATTACCTTCTCGTTGTCAGGGGTTTCATGCACTGGGTGTCATGCTCGTTGCCAGGTGTTTCATGCACTGGGTGTCATGCTCGTTGTCAGGTGTTTCATGCACTGGGTGTCATGCTCGTTGCTAGGAGGTAGTCCTTGTTGCTAGGGCTGTGCTCCCAGTGCCACATATGACCCCAGTGCCAGATATTCCCCCACGGTGCCAGGTACTCACATGCCCCCGGTGCCAAATATAGCCCCCCCCCATGTGCCAGGTACACATATACCCCCCCCCAGTGCCACATATGCCCCCAGAGCCAGATATTCCCCCCCAGTGCCACATATGCCCCCAGTGCCAGATATTCCCCCGTGCCAGATATGCCGCCAGTGCCATATATTCCCCCCCAGTGCCACATATGCCCCCAGTGCCAGATATTCCCCCAGTGCCAGATATCCCCCCTAGTGCCAGACATCCCCCCCCAGTGCCAGACATCCCCCCCTCCCAGTGCCATATATGCCCCAGTGCCAGACATCCCCCCCCCAGTGCCAGATATACCCCCAGTGCCAGACATCCCCCCCCCAGTGCCATATATGCCCCAGTGCCAGACATCCCCCCCCCAGTGCCAGATATCCCCCCCAGTGCCAGACACCCCCCCCCCAGTGCCAGATATCCCCCCCAGTGCCAGACATCCCCCCCCCCAGTGCCATATATGCCCCAGTGCCAGACATCCCCCCCCCAGTGCCAGATATCCCCCCCAGTGCCAGACACCCCCCCCCCCAGTGCCAGATATCCCCCCCCAGTGCCATATATGCCCCAGTGCCAGATATCCCCCCTAGTGCCAGACATCTCCCCCCCCAGTGCCATATATGCCCCAGTGCCAGACATCCCCCCCAGTGCCAGATTTCCCCCCCCAGTGCCAGACATCCCCCCCCCAGTGCCATATATGCCCCAGTGCCAGACATCCCCCCCCAGTGCCATATATGCCCCAGTGCCAGACATCCCCCCCCCCAGTGCCAGATATCCCCCCCAGTGCCAGACATCCCCCCCCCAGTGCCAGATATCCCCCCCAGTGCCATATATGCCCCAGTGCCAGATATCCCCCCTAGTGCCAGACATCTCCCCCCCAGTGCCATATATGCCCCAGTGCCAGATATCCCCCCCCAGTGCCAGACATCCCCCCCCCAGTGCCAGATATCCCCCCCCAGTGCCATATATGCCCCAGTGCCAGATATCCCCCCTAGTGCCAGACATCTCCCCCCCAGTGCCATATATGCCCCAGTG
This sequence comes from Pseudophryne corroboree, assembly GCF_028390025.1. Taxonomy (NCBI): domain Eukaryota; kingdom Metazoa; phylum Chordata; class Amphibia; order Anura; family Myobatrachidae; genus Pseudophryne; species Pseudophryne corroboree. The sequence goes on along the minus strand of NC_086445.1, from coordinate 11,533,471 downwards.
CCAGACATCCCCCCCCCAGTGCCATATATGCCCCAGTGCCAGACATCCCCCCCCCCAGTGCCAGAAATCCCCCCCAGTGCCAGACATCCCCCCCCCAGTGCCAGATACCCCCCCCCCCAGTGCCATATATGCCCCAGTGCCAGATATCCCCCCTAGTGCCAGACATCTCCCCCCCAGTGCCATATATGCCCCAGTGCCAGACATCCCCCCCCCAGTGCCAGATATTCCCCCCAGTGCCGCCGTCGCCGCCGCCGCCGCCGCCGCCGCTTATTGGAGGGACACGGAGGGCACAGATCGCCTCTCCTGTGTCCCTCCTGCTGCATCATCTCCGGCGGCCGCGGGTCTAATAGGGGGAAGTGCCGTCCGTGAGCCAATTAGAGCTCACGGATGGCACTTCCCCCTATTAGACCCGCGGCCGCCGGAGATGATGCAGGAGGGACACAGGAGAGGCGCACGCTGTGCCGTCCGTGTCCCTCCAACAAGCGGCGGCGGGAAGGAGAAAGCAGACTGACATGCGGGCGCTCGTCCGCATGTCAGTCTGCTGTAATCAGTGGCGCCCCCGCAGCCCCTCGCCCCCAAGCCACCGCGAGGACTGCGGGGGCAGTAGTTACGCCACTGATCCCCCGTGTCTCACCAGCACACCGGATCAGCATGCCCCATCATTCCCCGTGTCTCACCAGCACACCAGATCAGCATGCCCCATCATCCCCCGTGTCTCACCAGCACACCGGATCAGCGTGCCCCATCATCCCCCGTGTCTCACCAGCACACCAGATCAGCATGCCCCATCATCCCCCGTGTCTCACCAGCACACCGGATCAGCATGCCCCATCATCCCCCGTGTCTCACCAGCACACCGGATCAGCATGACCTATCATCCCCCGTGTCTCACCAGCACACCGGATCAGCATGTCCCATCATCCCCCGTGTTTCACCAGCACACCGGATCAGCATGCCCCATCATTCCCCGTGTCTCACCAGCACACCAGATCAGCATGCCCCATCATTCCCCGTGTCTCACCAGCACACCAGATCAGCATGACCCATCATCCCCCGTGTCTCACCAGCACACCGGATCAGCATAACCCATCATCCCCCGTGTCTCACCAGCACACCGGATCATCATGCCCCCTCATCCCCCGTGTCTCACCAGCACACCGGATCAGCATGACCTATCATCCCCCGTGTCTCACCAGCACACCGGATCAGCATGACCTATCATCCCCCGTGTCTCACCAGCACACCGGATCATCATGCCCCCTCATCCCCCGTGTCTCACCAGCACACCGGATCAGCATGACCCATCATCCCCCGTGTTTCACCAGCACACCGGATCAGCATGACCCATCATCCCCCGTGTCTCACCAGCACACCGGATCAACATGTCCCATCATCCCCCGTGTCTCACCAGCACACCGGATCAGCATGACCCATCATCCCCCGTGTCTCACCAGCACACCGGATCAGCATGACCCATCATCCCCCGTGTCTCACCAGCACACCGGATCATCATGCCCCCTCATCCCCCGTGTCTCACCAGCACACCGGATCAGCATGACCCATCACCCCCCGTGTCTCACCAGCACACCGGATCAGCATGTCCCATCATCCCCCGTGTCTCACCAGCATACCGGAACAGCATGACCCATCACCCCCCGTGTCTCACCAGCACACCATATCAGCGTGTCCCATCATCCCCCGTGTCTCACCAGCACACGAGATCAGCATGCCCTATCATCCCCCGTGTCTCACCAGCACACCGGATCAGCATGCCCCATCATTCCCCGTGTCTCACCAGCACACCGGATCAGCATGTCCCATCATCCCCCGTGTCTCACCAGCACACCAGATCAGCATGACATATCATCCCTCGTGTCTCACCAGCACACCGGATCAGCATGCCCCATCATCCCCCGTGTCTCACCAGCACACCGGATCAGCATGTCCCATCATCCCCCGTGTCTCACCAGCACACCGGATCAGCATGCCCCATCATCCCCCGTGTCTCACCAGCATACCGGATCAGCATGCCCCATCATCCCCCGTGTCTCACCAGCATACCAGATCAGCATGACCTATCATCCCCCGTGTCTCACAAGCACACTGGATCAGCATGCCCCATCATCCCCCGTGTCTCACCAGCACACCGGATCAGCATGTCCCATCATCCCCCGTGTCTCACCAGCACACCGGATCAGCATGCCCCATCATCCCCCGTGTCTCACCAGCACACCGGATCAGCATGCCCCATCATTCCCCGTGTCTCACCAGCACACCGGATCAGCATGACCCATCATCCCCCGTGTCTCACCAGCACACCGGATCAGCATAACCCATCATTCCCCTTGTCTCACCAGCACACCGGATCAGCATAACCCATCATCCCCCGTGTCTCACCAGCACACCGGAACAGCATGACACATCATCCCCCGTGTCTCACCAGCACACCGGATCAGCATGACCCATCATCCCCCGTGTCTCAGCCAGCACACCGGATCAGCATGTCCCATCATCCCCCGTGTCTCAGCAGCACACCGCAACAGCATGCCCCATTATTCCTCGTGTCTCACCAGCACACCGGATCAGCCTGACCCATCATCCTCCGAGTCTCACCAGCACACCGGATCAGCATGCCCCATCATCCCCTGTGTCTCACCAGCACACCAGATCAGTATGGCCTATCATCCCCCGTGTCTCACCAGCACACCGGATCAGCATGCCCCCTCATCCCCCGTGTCTCACCAGCACACCGGATCAGCATGACCCATCACCCCCTGTGTCTCACCAGCACACCGGATCAGCATGTCCCATCATCCCCCGTGTCTCACCAGCACACCAGATCAGCGTGTCCCATCATCCCCCGTGTCTCACCAGCATACCAGATCAGCATGACCTATCATCCCCGCTGTCTCACCAGCACACCGGATCAGCATGCCCCATCATCCCCCGTGTCTCACCAGCACACCGGATCAGCATGACCTATCATCCCCCGTGTCTCACCAGCATACCGGATCAGCATGCCCCATCATCCCCCGTGTCTCACCAGCATACCAGATCAGCATGACCTATCATCCCCCGTGTCTCACCAGCATACCGGATCAGCGTGTCCCATCATCCCCCGTGTCTCACCAGCACACCGGATCAGCATGCCCCATCATCCCCCGTGTCTCACCAGCATACCAGATCAGCATGACCTATCATCCCCCGTGTCTCACCAGCATACCGGATCAGCATGCCCCATCATCCCCCGTGTCTCACCAGCACACCGGATCAGCATGTCCCATCATCCCCCGTGTCTCACCAGCACACCAGATCAGCATGACCCATCATCACCCGTGTCTCACCAGCACACCGGATCAGCATGCCCCATCATTCCCCGTGTCTCACCAGCACACCGGATCAGCATGCCCCATCATCCCTCGTGTCTCACCAGCACACCGGATCTTCATGCCCCCTCATCCCCCGTGTCTCACCAGCACACCGGATCAGCATGACCCATCACCTCCCGTGTCTAACCAGCACACCGGATCAGCATGACCCATCACCCCCCGTGTCTCACCAGCACACCAGATCAGCATTGCCCCCTCATCCCCCGTGTCTCAACAGCACACCATATAAGCATTTGTCCCATCATCCCCCGTGTCTCACCAGCACACCGGATCAGCATGACCCATCATCCCCCGTGTCTCACCAGCACACCGGATCAGCATGACCTATCATCCCCCGTGTCTCACCAGCATACCGGATCAGCATGCCCCATCATCCCCCGTGTCTCACCAGCATACCAGATCAGCATGACCTATCATCCCCCGTGTCTCACCAGCATACCGGATCAGCGTGTCCCATCATCCCCCGTGTCTCACCAGCACACCGGATCAGCATGCCCCATCATCCCCCGTGTCTCACCAGCATACCAGATCAGCATGACCTATCATCCCCCGTGTCTCACCAGCATACCGGATCAGCATGCCCCATCATCCCCCGTGTCTCACCAGCACACCGGATCAGCATGTCCCATCATCCCCCGTGTCTCACCAGCACACCAGATCAGCTTGACCCATCATCACCCGTGTCTCACCAGCACACCGGATCAGCATGCCCCATCATTCCCCGTGTCTCACCAGCACACCGGATCAGCATGCCCCATCATCCCTCGTGTCTCACCAGCACACCGGATCTTCATGCCCCCTCATCCCCCGTGTCTCACCAGCACACCGGATCAGCATGACCCATCACCTCCCGTGTCTAACCAGCACACCGGATCAGCATGACCCATCACCCCCCGTGTCTCACCAGCACACCAGATCAGCATTGCCCCCTCATCCCCCGTGTCTCAACAGCACACCATATCAACATGTCCCATCATCCCCCGTGTCTCACCAGCACACCGGATCAGCATGACCCATCATCCCCCGTGTCTCACCAGCACACCGGATCAGCATGCCCCATCATCCCCCGTGTCTCACCAGAACACCGTATCAGCATGTCCCATCATCCCCCGTGTCTCAACAGCACACCATATCAGCATGTCCCATCATCCCTTGTGTCTCACCAGCACACCGGATCAGCATGCCCCATCATCCCCCGCGTCTCACCAGCACACCGGATCAGCATGCCCCATCATTCCCCGTGTCTCACCAGCACACCGGATCAGCATGCCCCATCATCCCCCGTGTCTCACCAGCACACCGGATCAGCATGCCCCATCATTCTCTGTGTCTCACCAGCACACCGGATCAGCATGCCCCATCATCCCCCGTGTCTCACCAGCACACCGGATCTTCATGCCCCCTCATCCCCCGTGTCTCACCAGCACACCGGATCAGCATGACCCATCATCTCCCGTGTCTAACCAGCACACCGGATCAGCATGACCCATCACCCCCGGTGTCTCACCAGCACAATAGATCAGCATGCCCCCTCATCCCCCGTGTCTCAACAGCACACCATATCAGCATGTCCCATCATCCCCCGTGTCTCACCAGCACACCAGATCAGCATGACCCATCATCCCCCGTGTCTCACCAGCACACCGGATCAGCATGCCCCATCATCCCCCGTGTCTCACCAGCACACCGTATCAGCATGTCCCATCATCCCCCGTGTCTCAACAGCACACCATATCAGCATGTCCCATCATCCCCCGTGTCTCACCAGCACACCGGATCAGCATGCCCCATCATCCCCCGTATTTCACCAGCACACCGGATCAGCATGCCCCATCATCCCCCGTGTCTCACCAGCACACCGGATCAGCATGCCCCATCATCACCCGTGCATCACCAGCACCCCGACTCAGCATGCCCCATCTTTCCCCGCGTCTCACCAGCACACCGGATCAGCATGACCTATCATCCCCCGTGTCTCACCAGCACACCGGATCAGCCTTACCCATCATCCCCCGTGTCTCACCTGCACACCGGATCAGCATGTCCCATCATCCCCCGTGTCTCACCAGCACACCGGATCAGCATGTCCCATCATCCCCGTGTCTCACCAGCACACCGGATCAGCATGTCCCATCATTCCCCGTGTCTCACCAGCACACCGGATCAGCATGCCCCATCATTCCCCGTGTCTCACCAGCACACCGGATCAGCATGCCTCATCACCCCCCCGTGTCTCACCAGCACACCGGATCAGCATGACCCATCATCCCCCGTGTCTCACCAGCACACCGGATCAGCATGTCCCATCATCCCCCGTGTCTCACCAGCACACCGGATCAGCATGACCCATCATCCCCCGTGTCTCACCAGCACACCGGATAAGCATGTCCCATCATCCCCCGTGTCTCACCAGCACACCGGATCAGCATTACCCATCATCCCCCGTGTCTCAATAGCACACCGGATCAGCATGTCCCATCATCCCCCGTGTCTCACCAGCACACCGGATCAGCATGACCCATCATTCCCCGTGTCTCACCAGCACACCGGATCAGCGTATCCCATCATCCACCGTGTCTCACCAGCACACCAGATCAGCATGCTTCATCATCCCCCGTGTCTCACCAACACACCAGATCAGCATGCCTCATCATCCCCCCGTGTCTTACCAGCACACCGGATGAGCATGACCCATCATACCCCGTGTCTCACCAGCACACCGGATCAGCATGACCCATCATCCCCCGTGTCTCACCAGCACACCGGATCAGCATGTCCCATCATCCCCCGTGTCTCACCAGCACACCGGATCAGCATGTCCCATCATTCCCCGTGTCTCACCAGCACACCTGATCAGCATGCCCCATCATTCCCCGTGTCTCACCAGCACACCGGATCAGCATGTCCCATCATTCCCCGTGTCTCACCAGCACACCGGATCAGCATGCCCCATCATTCCCCGTGTCTCACCAGCACTCCGGATCAGCATGACCCATCATCCCCCGTGTCTCACCAGCACACCGGATCAGCATGTCCCATCATTCCCCGTGTCTCACCAGCACACCGGATCAGCATGACCCATCATCCCCCGTATCTCACCAGCACACTGGATCAGCATGCCCCATCATCCCCCGTGTCTCACCAGCACACCGGATCAGCATGCCCCATCATCACCCGTGTATCACCAGCACCCCGGATCAGCATGCCCCATCATTCCCCGTGTCTCACCAGCACACCGGATCAGCATGACCTATCATCCCCCGTGTCTCACCAGCACATCGGATCAGCCTGACCCATCATCCCCCGTGTCTCACCAGCACACCGGATCAGCATGTCCCATCATCCCCGTGTCTCACCAGCACACCGGATCAGCATGTCCCATCATCCCCCGTTTCTCACCAGCACACCGGATCAGCATGTCCCATCATCCCCGTGTCTCACCAGCACACCGGATCAGCATGTCCCATCATTCCCTGTGTCTCACCAGCACACCGGATCAGCATGCCCCATCATTCCCCGTGTCTCACCAGCACACCAGATCAGCATGCCTCATCACCCCCCCGTGTCTCACCAGCACACCGGATCAGCATGACCCATCATCCCCCGTGTCTCACCAGCACACCGGATCAGCATGTCCCATCATCCCCCGTGTCTCACCAGCACACCGGATCAGCATGACCCATCATCCCCCGTGTCTCACCAGCACACCGGATCAGCATGTCCCATCATCCCCCGTGTCTCACCAGCACACCGGATCAGCATGACCCAACATCCCCCGTGTCTCACCAGCACACCGGATCAGCATGTCCCATCATCCCCCATGTCTCACCAGCACACCGGATCAGCATGACCCATCATCCCCCGTGTCTCACCAGCACACCGGATCAGCATGTCCCATCATCCCCCGTGTCTCACCAGCACACCGGATCAGCATGTCCCATCATCCCCGTGTCTCACCAGCACACCGGATCAGCGTGTCCCATCATCCACCGTGTCTCACCAGCACACCAGATCAGCATGCCTCATCATCCCCCGTGTCTCACCAACACACCAGATCAGCATGCCTCATCATCCCCCCGTGTCTTACCAGCACACCGGATGAGCATGACCCATCATACCCCGTGTCTCACCAGCACACCGGATCAGCATGACCCATCATCCCCCGTGTCTCACCAGCACACCGGATCAGCATGTCCCATCATCCCCCGTGTCTCACCAGCACACCGGATCAGCATGTCCCATCATTCCCCGTGTCTCACCAGCACACCGGATCAGCATGCCCCATCATTCCCCGTGTCTCACCAGCACACCGGATCAGCATGTCCCATCATTCCCCGTGTCTCACCAGCACACCAGATCAGCATGCCCCATCATTCCCCGTGTCTCACCAGCACTCTGGATCAGCATGACCCATCATCCCCCGTGTCTCACCAGCACACCGGATCAGCATGCCCATCATTCCCCATGTCTCACCAGCACACCGGATCAGCATGACCCATCATCCCCCGTGTCGCACCAGCACGCCGGATCAGCATGTCCCATCATCCCCGTGTCTCACCAGCACACCGGATCAGCATGACCCATCATCCCCCGTGTCTCACCAGCACACCGGATCAGCATGCCCCATCATCCCCCGTGTCTCACCAGCACACCAGATCAGCATGCCCCATTATCCCCAGTGTCTCACCAGCACACCGGATCAGCATGCCCCATCATCACCCGTGTATCACCAGCACCCCGGATCAGCATGCCCCATCATTCCCCGTGTCTCACCAGCACACCGGATCAGCATGACCTATCATCCCCCGTGTCTCACCAGCACATCGGATCAGCCTGACCCATCATCCCCCGTGTCTCACCAGCACACCGGATCAGCATGTCCCATCATCCCCGTGTCTCACCAGCACACCGGATCAGCATGTCCCATCATCCCCCGTTTCTCACCAGCACACCGGATCAGCATGTCCCATCATCCCCGTGTCTCACCAGCACACCGGATCAGCATGTCCCATCATTCCCTGTGTCTCACCAGCACACCGGATCAGCATGCCCCATCATTCCCCGTGTCTCACCAGCACACCAGATCAGCATGCCTCATCACCCCCCCGTGTCTCACCAGCACACCGGATCAGCATGACCCATCATCCCCCGTGTCTCACCAGCACACCGGATCAGCATGCCCCATCATCCCCCATGTCTCACCAGCACACCGGATCAGCATGCCCCATTATCCCCAGTGTCTCACCAGCACACCGGATCAGCATGCCCCATCATTCCCCGTGTCTCACCAGCACACCAGATCAGCATGCCCCATCATCCCCAATGTCTCACCAGCACACCGGATCAGCATGCCCCATCATCCCCAGTGTCTCACCAGCACACCGGATCAGCATGCCCCATCATCCCCCGTGTCTCACCAGCACACCGGATCAGCATGTCCCATCATCCCCCGTGTCTCACCAGCACACCGGATCAGCATGTCCCATCATTCCCCGTGTCTCACCAGCACACCGGATCAGCATGCCCCATCATTCCCCGTGTCTCACCAGCACACCGGATCAGCATGTCCCATCATTCCCCGTGTCTCACCAGCACACCGGATCAGCATGCCCCATCATTCCCCGTGTCTCACCAGCACTCCGGATCAGCATGACCCATCATCCCCCGTGTCTCACCAGCACACCGGATCAGCATGTCCCATCATTCCCCGTGTCTCACCAGCACACCGGATCAGCATGACCCATCATCCCCCGTATCTCACCAGCACACTGGATCAGCATGCCCCATCATCCCCCGTGTCTCACCAGCACACCGGATCAGCATGCCCCATCATCACCCGTGTATCACCAGCACCCCGGATCAGCATGCCCCATCATTCCCCGTGTCTCACCAGCACACCGGATCAGCATGCCCTATCATCCCCCGTGTCTCACCAGCACACCGGATCAGCCTGACCCATCATCCCCCGTGTCTCACCTGCACACCGGATCAGCATGTCCCATCATCCCCCGTGTCTCACCAGCACACCGGATCAGCATGTCCCATCATCCCCGTGTCTCACCAGCACACCGGATCAGCATGTCCCATCATTCCCTGTGTCTCACCAGCACACCGGATCAGCATGCCCCATCATTCCCCGTGTCTCACCAGCACACCAGATCAGCATGCCTCATCACCCCCCCGTGTCTCACCAGCACACCGGATCAGCATGACCCATCATCCCCCGTGTCTCACCAGCACACCGGATCAGCATGTCCCATCATCCCCCGTGTCTCACCAGCACACCGGATCAGCATGACCCATCATCCCCCGTGTCTCACCAGCACACCGGATCAGCATGTCCCATCATCCCCCGTGTCTCACCAGCACACCGGATCAGCATGACCCATCATCCCCCGTGTCTCACCAGCACACCGGATCAGCATGTCCCATCATCCCCCGTGTCTCACCAGCACACCGGATCAGCATGACCCATCATCCCCCGTGTCTCACCAGCACACCGGATCAGCATGTCCCATCATCCCCGTGTCTCACCAGCACACCGGATCAGCGTGTCCCATCATCCACCGTGTCTCACCAGCACACCAGATCAGCATGCCTCATCATCCCCCGTGTCTCACCAACACACCAGATCAGCATGCCTCATCATCCCCCCGTGTCTTACCAGCACACCGGATGAGCATGACCCATCATACCCCGTGTCTCACCAGCACACCGGATCAGCATGACCCATCATCCCCCGTGTCTCACCAGCACACCGGATCAGCATGTCCCATCATCCCCCGTGTCTCACCAGCACACCGGATCAGCATGTCCCATCATTCCCCGTGTCTCACCAGCACACCGGATCAGCATGCCCCATCATTCCCCGTGTCTCACCAGCACACCGGATCAGCATGTCCCATCATTCCCCGTGTCTCACCAGCACACCAGATCAGCATGCCCCATCATTCCCCGTGTCTCACCAGCACTCTGGATCAGCATGACCCATCATCCCCCGTGTCTCACCAGCACACCGGATCAGCATGTCCCATCATTCCCCATGTCTCACCAGCACACCGGATCAGCATGACCCATCATCCCCCGTGTCGCACCAGCACACCGGATCAGCATGTCCCATCATCCCCGTGTCTCACCAGCACACCGGATCAGCATGACCCATCATCCCCCGTGTCTCACCAGCACACCGGATCAGCATGTCCCATCATCCCCCGTGTCTCACCAGCACACCGGATCAGCATGACCCATCATCCCCCGTGTCTCACCAGCACACCGGATCAGCATGTCCCATCATCCCCCGTGTCTCACCAGCACACCGGATCAGCATGACCCATCATCCCCCGTGTCTCACCAGCACACCGGATCAGCATGTCCCATCATCCCCCGTGTCTCACCAGCACACCGGATCAGCATGACCCATCATCCCCCGTGTCTCACCAGCACACCGGATCAGCATGTCCCATCATCCCCGTGTCTCACCAGCACACCGGATCAGCGTGTCCCATCATCCACCGTGTCTCACCAGCACACCAGATCAGCATGCCTCATCATCCCCCGTGTCTCACCAACACACCAGATCAGCATGCCTCATCATCCCCCCGTGTCTTACCAGCACACCGGATGAGCATGACCCATCATACCCCGTGTCTCACCAGCACACCGGATCAGCATGACCCATCATCCCCCGTGTCTCACCAGCACACCGGATCAGCATGTCCCATCATCCCCCGTGTCTCACCAGCACACCGGATCAGCATGTCCCATCATTCCCCGTGTCTCACCAGCACACCGGATCAGCATGCCCCATCATTCCCCGTGTCTCACCAGCACACCGGATCAGCATGTCCCATCATTCCCCGTGTCTCACCAGCACACCGGATCAGCCTGACCCATCATCCCCCGTGTCTCACCTGCACACCGGATCAGCATGTCCCATCATCCCCCGTGTCTCACCAGCACACCGGATCAGCATGTCCCATCATCCCCGTGTCTCACCAGCACACCGGATCAGCATGTCCCATCATTCCCTGTGTCTCACCAGCACACCGGATCAGCATGCCCCATCATTCCCCGTGTCTCACCAGCACACCAGATCAGCATGCCTCATCACCCCCCCGTGTCTCACCAGCACACCGGATCAGCATGACCCATCATCCCCCGTGTCTCACCAGCACACCGGATCAGCATGTCCCATCATCCCCCGTGTCTCACCAGCACACCGGATCAGCATGACCCATCATCCCCCGTGTCTCACCAGCACACCGGATCAGCATGTCCCATCATCCCCCGTGTCTCACCAGCACACCGGATCAGCATGACCCATCATCCCCCGTGTCTCACCAGCACACCGGATCAGCATGTCCCATCATCCCCCGTGTCTCACCAGCACACCGGATCAGCATGACCCATCATCCCCCGTGTCTCACCAGCACACCGGATCAGCATGTCCCATCATCCCCGTGTCTCACCAGCACACCGGATCAGCGTGTCCCATCATCCACCGTGTCTCACCAGCACACCAGATCAGCATGCCTCATCATCCCCCGTGTCTCACCAACACACCAGATCAGCATGCCTCATCATCCCCCCGTGTCTTACCAGCACACCGGATGAGCATGACCCATCATACCCCGTGTCTCACCAGCACACCGGATCAGCATGACCCATCATCCCCCGTGTCTCACCAGCACACCGGATCAGCATGTCCCATCATCCCCCGTGTCTCACCAGCACACCGGATCAGCATGTCCCATCATTCCCCGTGTCTCACCAGCACACCGGATCAGCATGCCCCATCATTCCCCGTGTCTCACCAGCACACCGGATCAGCATGTCCCATCATTCCCCGTGTCTCACCAGCACACCAGATCAGCATGCCCCATCATTCCCCGTGTCTCACCAGCACTCTGGATCAGCATGACCCATCATCCCCCGTGTCTCACCAGCACACCGGATCAGCATGTCCCATCATTCCCCATGTCTCACCAGCACACCGGATCAGCATGACCCATCATCCCCCGTGTCGCACCAGCACACCGGATCAGCATGTCCCATCATCCCCGTGTCTCACCAGCACACCGGATCAGCATGACCCATCATCCCCCGTGTCTCACCAGCACACCGGATCAGCATGTCCCATCATCCCCCGTGTCTCACCAGCACACCGGATCAGCATGACCCATCATCCCCCGTGTCTCACCAGCACACCGGATCAGCATGTCCCATCATCCCCCGTGTCTCACCAGCACACCGGATCAGCATGACCCATCATCCCCTGTGTCTCACCAGCACACCGGATCAGCATGTCCCATCATCCCCCGTGTCTCACCAGCACACCGGATCAGCATGACCCATCATCCCCCGTGTCTCACCAGCACACCGGATCAGCATGTCCCATCATCCCCGTGTCTCACCAGCACACCGGATCAGCGTGTCCCATCATCCACCGTGTCTCACCAGCACACCAGATCAGCATGCCTCATCATCCCCCGTGTCTCACCAACACACCAGATCAGCATGCCTCATCATCCCCCCGTGTCTTACCAGCACACCGGATGAGCATGACCCATCATACCCCGTGTCTCACCAGCACACCGGATCAGCATGACCCATCATCCCCCGTGTCTCACCAGCACACCGGATCAGCATGTCCCATCATCCCCCGTGTCTCACCAGCACACCGGATCAGCATGTCCCATCATTCCCCGTGTCTCACCAGCACACCGGATCAGCATGCCCCATCATTCCCCGTGTCTCACCAGCACACCGGATCAGCATGTCCCATCATTCCCCGTGTCTCACCAGCACACCAGATCAGCATGCCCCATCATTCCCCGTGTCTCACCAGCACTCTGGATCAGCATGACCCATCATCCCCCGTGTCTCACCAGCACACCGGATCAGCATGTCCCATCATTCCCCATGTCTCACCAGCACACCGGATCAGCATGACCCATCATCCCCCGTGTCGCACCAGCACACCGGATCAGCATGTCCCATCATCCCCGTGTCTCACCAGCACACCGGATCAGCATGACCCATCATCCCCCGTGTCTCACCAGCACACCGGATCAGCATGCCCCATCATCCCCCGTGTCTCACCAGCACACCAGATCAGCATGCCCCATCATCCCCCATGTCTCACCAGCACACCGGATCAGCATGCCCCATTATCCCCAGTGTCTCACCAGCACACCGGATCAGCATGCCCCATCATTCCCCGTGTCTCACCAGCACACCAGATCAGCATGCCCCATCATCCCCAATGTCTCACCAGCACACCGGATCAGCATGCCCCATCATCCCCAGTGTCTCACCAGCACACCGGATCAGCATGCCCCATCATCCCCCGTGTCTCACCAGCACACCGGATCAGCATGTCCCATCATCCCCCGTGTCTCACCAGCACACCGGATCAGCATGTCCCATCATCCCCCGTGTCTCACCAGCACACCGGATCAGCATGCCCCATCATCCCCCGTGTCTCACCAGCACACCGGATCAGCATGTCCCATCATCCCCCGTGTCTCACCAGCACACCGGATCAGCATGTCCCATCATCCCCCGTGTCTCACCAGCACACCGGATCAGCATGTCCCATCATCCCCCGTGTCTCACCAGCACACCGGATCAGCATGACCCATCATCCCCCGTGTCTCACCAGCACACCGGATCAGCATGTCCCATCATCCCCCGTGTCTCACCAGCACACCGGATCAGCATGACCCATCATCCCCCGTGTCTCACCAGCACACCGGATCAGCATGTCCCATCATCCCCGTGTCTCACCAGCACACCGGATCAGCGTGTCCCATCATCCACCGTGTCTCACCAGCACACCAGATCAGCATGCCTCATCATCCCCCGTGTCTCACCAACACACCAGATCAGCATGCCTCATCATCCCCCCGTGTCTTACCAGCACACCGGATGAGCATGACCCATCATACCCCGTGTCTCACCAGCACACCGGATCAGCATGACCCATCATCCCCCGTGTCTCACCAGCACACCGGATCAGCATGTCCCATCATCCCCCGTGTCTCACCAGCACACCGGATCAGCATGTCCCATCATTCCCCGTGTCTCACCAGCACACCGGATCAGCATGCCCCATCATTCCCCGTGTCTCACCAGCACACCGGATCAGCATGTCCCATCATTCCCCGTGTCTCACCAGCACACCAGATCAGCATGCCCCATCATTCCCCGTGTCTCACCAGCACTCTGGATCAGCATGACCCATCATCCCCCGTGTCTCACCAGCACACCGGATCAGCATGTCCCATCATTCCCCATGTCTCACCAGCACACCGGATCAGCATGACCCATCATCCCCCGTGTCGCACCAGCACACCGGATCAGCATGTCCCATCATCCCCGTGTCTCACCAGCACACCGGATCAGCATGACCCATCATCCCCCGTGTCTCACCAGCACACCGGATCAGCATGTCCCATCATCCCCCGTGTCTCACCAGCACACCGGATCAGCATGACCCATCATCCCCCGTGTCTCACCAGCACACCGGATCAGCATGTCCCATCATCCCCCGTGTCTCACCAGCACACCGGATCAGCATGACCCATCATCCCCCGTGTCTCACCAGCACACCGGATCAGCATGTCCCATCATCCCCCGTGTCTCACCAGCACACCGGATCAGCATGACCCATCATCCCCCGTGTCTCACCAGCACACCGGATCAGCATGTCCCATCATCCCCGTGTCTCACCAGCACACCGGATCAGCGTGTCCCATCATCCACCGTGTCTCACCAGCACACCAGATCAGCATGCCTCATCATCCCCCGTGTCTCACCAACACACCAGATCAGCATGCCTCATCATCCCCCCGTGTCTTACCAGCACACCGGATGAGCATGACCCATCATACCCCGTGTCTCACCAGCACACCGGATCAGCATGACCCATCATCCCCCGTGTCTCACCAGCACACCGGATCAGCATGTCCCATCATCCCCCGTGTCTCACCAGCACACCGGATCAGCATGTCCCATCATTCCCCGTGTCTCACCAGCACACCGGATCAGCATGCCCCATCATTCCCCGTGTCTCACCAGCACACCGGATCAGCATGTCCCATCATTCCCCGTGTCTCACCAGCACACCAGATCAGCATGCCCCATCATTCCCCGTGTCTCACCAGCACTCTGGATCAGCATGACCCATCATCCCCCGTGTCTCACCAGCACACCGGATCAGCATGTCCCATCATTCCCCATGTCTCACCAGCACACCGGATCAGCATGACCCATCATCCCCCGTGTCGCACCAGCACACCGGATCAGCATGTCCCATCATCCCCGTGTCTCACCAGCACACCGGATCAGCATGACCCATCATCCCCCGTGTCTCACCAGCACACCGGATCAGCATGCCCCATCATCCCCCGTGTCTCACCAGCACACCAGATCAGCATGCCCCATCATCCCCCATGTCTCACCAGCACACCGGATCAGCATGCCCCATTATCCCCAGTGTCTCACCAGCACACCGGATCAGCATGCCCCATCATTCCCCGTGTCTCACCAGCACACCAGATCAGCATGCCCCATCATCCCCAATGTCTCACCAGCACACCGGATCAGCATGCCCCATCATCCCCAGTGTCTCACCAGCACACCGGATCAGCATGCCCCATCATCCCCCGTGTCTCACCAGCACACCGGATCAGCATGTCCCATCATCCCCCGTGTCTCACCAGCACACCGGATCAGCATGTCCCATCATCCCCCGTGTCTCACCAGCACACCGGATCAGCATGCCCCATCATCCCCCGTGTCTCACCAGCACACCGGATCAGCATGTCCCATCATCCCCCGTGTCTCACCAGCACACCGGATCAGCATGTCCCATCATCCCCCGTGTCTCACCAGCACACCGGATCAGCATGTCCCATCATCCCCCGTGTCTCACCAGCACACCGGATCAGCATGTCCCATCATTCCCCGTGTCTCACCAGCACACCGGATCAGCATGCCCCATCATTCCCCGTGTCTCACCAGCACACCGGATCAGCATGTCCCATCATTCCCCGTGTCTCACCAGCACACCGGATCAGCATGCCCCATCATTCCCCGTGTCTCACCAGCACTCCGGATCAGCATGACCCATCATCCCCCGTGTCTCACCAGCACACCGGATCAGCATGTCCCATCATTCCCCGTGTCTCACCAGCACACCGGATCAGCATGACCCATCATCCCCCGTATCTCACCAGCACACTGGATCAGCATGCCCCATCATCCCCCGTGTCTCACCAGCACACCGGATCAGCATGCCCCATCATCACCCGTGTATCACCAGCACCCCGGATCAGCATGCCCCATCATTCCCCGTGTCTCACCAGCACACCGGATCAGCATGCCCCATCATTCCCAGTGTCTCACCAGCACACCAGATCAGCATGCCTCATCATCCCCCCGTGTCTCACCAGCACACCGGATCAGCATGACCTATCATCCCCCGTGTCTCACCAGCACACCGGATCAGCCTGACCCATCATCCCCCGTGTCTCACCTGCACACCGGATCAGCATGTCCCATCATCCCCCGTGTCTCACCAGCACACCGGATCAGCATGTCCCATCATCCCCGTGTCTCACCAGCACACCGGATCAGCATGTCCCATCATTCCCCGTGTCTCACCAGCACACCGGATCAGCATGCCCCATCATTCCCCGTGTCTCACCAGCACACCAGATCAGCATGCCTCATCACCCCCCCGTGTCTCACCAGCACACCGGATCAGCATGACCCATCATCCCCCGTGTCTCACCAGCACACCGGATCAGCATGTCCCATCATCCCCCGTGTCTCACCAGCACACCGGATCAGCATGACCCATCATCCCCCTTGTCTCACCAGCACACCGGATCAGCATGTCCCATCATCCCCCGTGTCTCACCAGCACACCGGATCAGCATGTCCCATCATTCCCCGTGTCTCACCAGCACACCGGATCAGCATGCCCCATCATTCCCCGTGTCTCACCAGCACACCGGATCAGCATGCCCCATCATTCCCCGTGTCTCACCAGCACACCGGATCAGCATGTCCCATCATTCCCCGTGTCTCACCAGCACACCGGATCAGCATGCCCCATCATTCCCCGTGTCTCACCAGCACACCAGATCAGCATGCCTCATCATCCCCCCGTGTCTCACCAGCACACCGGATCAGCATGACCCATCATCCCCCGTGTCTCACCAGCACACCGGATCAGCATGCCCCATCATCCCCCGTGTCTCCCCAGCACACCAGATCAGCATGCCCCATCATCCCCCATGTCTCACCAGCACACCGGATCAGCATGCCCCATCATCCCCAGTGTCTCACCAGCACACCGGATCAGCATGCCCCATCATCCCCCGTGTCTCACCAGCACACCGGATCAGCATGTCCCATCATTCCCCGTGTCTCACCAGCACACCGGATCAGCATGTCCCATCATCCCCCGTGTCTCACCAGCACACCGGATCAGCATGTCCCATCATCCCTCGTGTCTCACTAGCACACCGGATCAGCATGACCCATCATCCCCAGTGTATTACCAGCACACCGGATCAGCATGACCCATCATCCCCCGTGTCTCATCAGCACAGCCCATCAGCATGCCCCATCATCCACCGTGTCTCACCAGCACACCGGATCAGCGCGTCCCATCATCCCCCATGTCTCACCAGCACACCGGATCAGCATGCCCCATCATCCCCCGTGTCTCACCAGCACACCAGATCAGCATGTCCCATCATCCCCTGTGTCTCACCAGCACACCGGATCAGCATGACCCATCATCCCCGTGTCTCACCAGCACACCGGATCAGCATGCCACATCATCCCCCGTGTCTCACCTGCACACCGGATCAGCATGTCCCATCATCCCCCGTGTCTCACCAGCACACCGGATCAGCATGTCCCATCATCCCCCGTGTCTCACCAGCACACCGGATCAGCATGCCCCATCATCCCCCGTTTCTCATCAGCACACCGGATCAGCATGCCCCATCATCCCCCGTGTCTCACCAGCACACCGGATCAGCATAACCCATCATCCCCCGTGTCTCACAGCACACCGGATCAGCATGACCCATCATCCCCCGTGTCTCACCAGCACACCGGATCAGCATGACCCATCATCCCCCATGTCTCACCAGCACACCGGATCAGCATAAACCATCATCCCCCGTGTCTCACCGGCACACCGGATCAGCATGACCCATCATCCCCCATGTCTCACCAGCACACCGGATCAGCATAACCCATCATCCCCCGTGTCTCACCAGCACACCGGATCAGCATGTCCCATCATCCCCCGTGTCTCACCAGCACACCGGATCAGCATGACCCATCATCCGCCGTGTCTCACCAGCACACCGGATCAGCATGCCCCATAATCCCCCGTGTCTCACCAGCACACCGGATCAGCATGCCCCATCATCCCCTGTTTCTCACCAGCACACCGGATCAGCATGTCCCATCATCCCCCGCGTCTCACCAGCACACCGGATCAGCGTGACCCATCATCCCCCGTGTCTCACCAGCACACCGGATCAGCATGCCCCATCATCCCCCGTTTCTCATCAGCACACCGGATCAGCATGCCCCATCATCCCCCGTGTCTCACCAGCACACCGGATCAGCATAACCCATCATCCCCCGTGTCTCACCAGCACACCGGATCAGCATGACCCATCATCCCCCGTGTCTCACCAGCACACCGGATCAGCATGACCCATCATCCCCCATGTCTCACCAGCACACCGGATCAGCATAACCCATCATCCCCCGTGTCTCACCGGCACACCGGATCAGCATGACCCATCATCCCCCATGTCTCACCAGCACACCGGATCAGCATAACCCATCATCCCCCGTGTCTCACCAGCACACCGGATCAGCATGTCCCATCATCCCCCGTGTCTCACCAGCACACCGGATCAGCATGACCCATCATCCGCCGTGTCTCACCAGCACACCGGATCAGCATGCCCCATAATCCCCCGTGTCTCACCAGCACACCGGATCAGCATGCCCCATCATCCCCTGTTTCTCACCAGCACACCGGATCAGCATGTCCCATCATCCCCCGTGTCGCACCAGCACACCGGATCAGCGTGTCCCATCATCCCCCGTGTCTCACCAGCACACCGGATCAGCGTGTCCCATCATCCCCCGTGTCTCACCAGCACACCGGATCAGCATGACCCATCATCTCCAGTGTCTCACCAGCACTCCGGATCAGCATGTCCCATCATCCCCCGCGTCTCACCAGCACACCGGATCAGCGTGACCCATCATCCCCCGTGTCTCACCAGCACACCAGATCAGCATGCACCATCATCCCCCGTGTCTCACCAGCACACCGGATCAGCATGACCCATCATCCCCCGTGTCTCACCAGCACACCGGATCAGCATGTCCCATCATCCCCCGTGTCTCACCAGCACACCGGATCAGCATGACCCATCATCCCCCGTGTCTCACCAGCACACCGGATCAGCATGTCCCATCATCCCCCGTGTCTCACCAGCACACCGAATCAGCATGACCCATCATCCCCCGCGTCTCACCAGCACACTGGATCAGCATGCCCCATCATCACCCGTGTATCACCAGCACCCCGGATCAGCATGCCCCATCATTCCCCGTGTCTCACCAGCACACCGGATCAGCATGACCCATCATCCCCCGTGTCTCACCTGCACACCGGATCAGCATGTCCCATCATCCCCCGTGTCTCACCAGCACACCGGATCAGCATGTCCCATCATCCCCGTGTCTCACCAGCACACCAGATCAGCATGTCCCATCATTCCCCGTGTCTCACCAGCACACCGGATCAGCATGCCCCATCATTCCCCGTGTCTCACCAGCACACCAGATCAGCATGCCTCATCACCCCCCCGTGTCTCACCAGCACACCGGATCAGCATGACCCATCATCCCCCGTGTCTCACCAGCACACCGGATCAGCATGTCCCATCATCCCCCGTGTCTCACCAGCACACCGGATCAGCATGACCCATCATCCCCCGTGTCTCACCAGCACACCGGATCAGCATGTCCCATCATCCCCCGTGTCTCACCAGCACACCGGATCAGCATGACCCATCATCCCCCGTGTCTCACCAGCACACCGGATCAGCATGTCCCATCATCCCCCGTGTCTCACCAGCACACCGGATCAGCATGACCCATCATCCCCCGTGTCTCACCAGCACACCGGATCAGTATGTCCCATCATCCCCGTGTCTCATCAGCTCACCGGATCAGCGTGTCCCATCATCCACCGTGTCTCACCAGCACACCAGATCAGCATGCCTCATCATCCCCCGTGTCTCACCAACACACCAGGTCAGCATGCCTCATCATCCCCCCGTGTCTTACCAGCACACCGGATGAGCATGACCCAACCTACCCCGTGTCTCACCAGCACACCGGATCAGCATGACCCATCATCCCCCGTGTCTCACCAGCACACCGGATCAGCATGTCCCATCATCCCCCGTGTCTCACCAGCACACCGGATCAGCATGCCCCATCATTCCCCGTGTCTCACCAGCACACCGGATCAGCATGTCCCATCATTCCCCGTGTCTCACCAGCACACCGGATCAGCATGCCCCATCATTCCCCGTGTCTCACCAGCACTCCGGATCAGCATGACCCATCATCCCCCGTGTCTCACCAGCACACCGGATCAGCATGTCCCATCATTCCCCGTGTCTCACCAGCACACCGGATCAGCATGACCCATCATCCCCCGTGTCTCACCAGCACACCGGATCAGCATGCCCCATCATTCCCCGTGTCTCACCAGCACACCAGATCAGCATGCCTCATCATCCCCCCGTGTCTCACCAGCACACCGGATCAGCATGACCCATCATCCCCCGTGTCTCACCAGCACACCGAATCAGCATGCCCCATCATCCCCTGTGTCTCACCAGCACACCAGATCAGCATGCCCCATCATCCCCCATGTCTCACCAGCACACCGGATCAGCATGCCCCATCATCCCCAGAGTCTCACCAGCACACCGGATCAGCATGCCCCATCATTCCCCGTGTCTCACCAGCACACCAGATCAGCATGCCCCATCATCCCCCATGTCTCACCAGCACACCGGATCAGCATGCCCCATCATCCCCAGTGTCTCACCAGCACACCGGATCAGCATGCCCCATCATCCCCCGTGTCTCACCAGCACACCGGATCAGCATGTCCCATCATCACCCGTGTCTCACCAGCACACCGGATCAGCATGTCCCATCATTCCCCGTGTCTCACCAGCACACCGGATCAGCATGCCCCATCATTCCCCGTGTCTCACCAGCACACCGGATCAGCATGTCCCATCATTCCCCGTGTCTCACCAGCACACCGGATCAGCATGCCCCATCATTCCCCGTGTCTCACCAGCACTCCGGATCAGCATGACCCATCATCCCCCGTGTCTCACCAGCACACCGGATCAGCATGTCCCATCATTCCCCGTGTCTCACCAGCACACCGGATCAGCATGACCCATCATCCCCCATATCTCACCAGCACACTGGATCAGCATGCCCCATCATCCCCCGTGTCTCACCAGCACACCGGATCAGCATGCCCCATCATCACCCGTGTGTCACCAGCACCCCGGATCAGCATGCCCCATCATTCCCCGTGTCTCACCAGCACACCGGATCAGCATGACCTATCATCCCCCGTGTCTCACCAGCACACCGGATCAGCCTGACCCATCATCCCCCGTGTCTCACCTGCACACCGGATCAGCATGTCCCATCATCCCCCGTGTCTCACCAGCACACCGGATCAGCATGTCCCATCATCCCCGTGTCTCACCAGCACACCGGATCAGCATGTCCCATCATTCCCCGTGTCTCACCAGCACACCGGATCAGCATGCCCCATCATTCCCCGTGTCTCACCAGCACACCAGATCAGCATGCCTCATCACCCCCCCGTGTCTCACCAGCACACCGGATCAGCATGACCCATCATCCCCCGTGTCTCACCAGCACACCGGATCAGCATGTCCCATCATCCCCCGTGTCTCACCAGCACACCGGATCAGCATGACCCATCATCCCCCGTGTCTCACCAGCACACCGGATCAGCATGTCCCATCATCCCCCGTGTCTCACCAGCACACCGGATCAGCATGTCCCATCATCCCCGTGTCTCACCAGCACACCGGATCAGCGTGTCCCATCATCCACCGTGTCTCACCAGCACACCAGATCAGCATGCCTCATCATCCCCCGTGTCTCACCAACACACCAGATCAGCATGCCTCATCATCCCCCCGTGTCTTACCAGCACACCGGATGAGCATGACCCATCATACCCCGTGTCTCACCAGCACACCGGATCAGCATGACCCATCATCCCCCGTGTCTCACCAGCACACCGGATCAGCATGTCCCATCATCCCCCGTGTCTCACCAGCACACCGGATCAGCATGTCCCATCATTCCCCGTGTCTCACCAGCACACCGGATCAGCATGCCCCATCATTCCCCGTGTCTCACCAGCACACCGGATCAGCATGTCCCATCATTCCCCGTGTCTCACCAGCACACCGGATCAGCATGCCCCATCATTCCCCGTGTCTCACCAGCACTCCAGATCAGCATGACCCATCATCCCCCGTGTCTCACCAGCACACCGGATCAGCATGTCCCATCATTCCCCGTGTCTCACCAGCACACCGGATCAGCATGACCCATCATCCCCCGTGTCTCACCAGCACACCGGATCAGCATGCCCCATCATTCCCCGTGTCTCACCAGCACACCAGATCAGCATGCCTCATCATCCCCCCGTGTCTCACCAGCACACCGGATCAGCATGACCCATCATCCCCCGTGTCTCACCAGCACACCGGATCAGCATGCCCCATCATCCCCCGTGTCTCCCCAGCACACCAGATCAGCATGCCCCATCATCCCCCATGTCTCACCAGCACACCGGATCAGCATGCCCCATCATCCCCAGTGTCTCACCAGCACACCGGATCAGCATGCCCCATCATCCCCCGTGTCTCACCAGCACACCGGATCAGCATGTCCCATCATTCCCCGTGTCTCACCAGCACACCGGATCAGCATGTCCCATCATCCCCCGTGTCTCACCAGCACACCGGATCAGCATGACCCATCATCCCCCGTGTCTCAACAGCACACCGGATCAGCATGTCCCATCATCCCCCGTGTCTCACCAGCACACCGGATCAGCATGTCCCATCATCCCTCGTGTCTCACTAGCACACCGGATCAGCATGACCCATCATCCCCAGTGTATTACCAGCACACCGGATCAGCATGACCCATCATCCCCCGTGTCTCATCAGCACAGCCCATCAGCATGCCCCATCATCCACCGTGTCTCACCAGCACACCGGATCAGCGCGTCCCATCATCCCCCATGTCTCACCAGCACACCGGATCAGCATGCCCCATCATCCCCCGTGTCTCACCAGCACACCAGATCAGCATGTCCCATCATCCCCTGTGTCTCACCAGCACACCGGATCAGCATGACCCATCATCCCCCGTGTCTCACCAGCACACCGGATCAGCATGCCACATCATCCCCCGTGTCTCACCTGCACACCGGATCAGCATGTCCCATCATCCCCCGTGTCTCACCAGCACACCGGATCAGCATGTCCCATCATCCCCCGTGTCTCACCAGCACACCGGATCAGCATGCCCCATCATCCCCCGTTTCTCATCAGCACACCGGATCAGCATGCCCCATCATCCCCCGTGTCTCACCAGCACACCGGATCAGCATGACCCATCATCCCCCGTGTCTCACAGCACACCGGATCAGCATGACCCATCATCCCCCGTGTCTCACCAGCACACCGGATCAGCATGACCCATCATCCCCCATGTCTCACCAGCACACCGGATCAGCATAAACCATCATCCCCCGTGTCTCACCGGCACACCGGATCAGCATGACCCATCATCCCCCATGTCTCACCAGCACACCGGATCAGCATAACCCATCATCCCCCGTGTCTCACCAGCACACCGGATCAGCATGTCCCATCATCCCCCGTGTCTCACCAGCACACCGGATCAGCATGACCCATCATCCGCCGTGTCTCACCAGCACACCGGATCAGCATGCCCCATAATCCCCCGTGTCTCACCAGCACACCGGATCAGCATGCCCCATCATCCCCTGTTTCTCACCAGCACACCGGATCAGCATGTCCCATCATCCCCCGCGTCTCACCAGCACACCGGATCAGCGTGACCCATCATCCCCCGTGTCTCACCAGCACACCGGATCAGCATGCCCCATCATCCCCCGTTTCTCATCAGCACACCGGATCAGCATGCCTCATCTTCCCCCGTGTCTCACCAGCACACCGGATCAGCATAACCCATCATCCCCCGTGTCTCACCAGCACACCGGATCAGCATGACCCATCATCCCCCGTGTCTCACCAGCACACCGGATCAGCATGACCCATCATCCCCCATGTCTCACCAGCACACCGGATCAGCATAACCCATCATCCCCCGTGTCTCACCGGCACACCGGATCAGCATGACCCATCATCCCCCATGTCTCACCAGCACACCGGATCAGCATAACCCATCATCCCCTGTGTCTCACCAGCACACCGGATCAGCATGTCCCATCATCCCCCGTGTCTCACCAGCACACCGGATCAGCATGACCCATCATCCGCCGTGTCTCACCAGCACACCGGATCAGCATGCCCCATAATCCCCCGTGTCTCACCAGCACACCGGATCAGCATGCCCCATCATCCCCTGTTTCTCACCAGCACACCGGATCAGCATGTCCCATCATCCCCCGTGTCGCACCAGCACACCGGATCAGCGTGTCCCATCATCCCCCGTGTCTCACCAGCACACCGGATCAGCGTGTCCCATCATCCCCCGTGTCTCACCAGCACACCGGATCAGCATGACCCATCATCTCCAGTGTCTCACCAGCACTCCGGATCAGCATGTCCCATCATCCCCCGCGTCTCACCAGCACACCGGATCAGCGTGACCCATCACACCCCGTGTCTCACCAGCACACCAGATCAGCATGCACCATCATCCCCCGTGTCTCACCAGCACACCGGATCAGCATGACCCATCGTCCCCCGTGTCTCACCAGCACACCGGATCAGCATGTCCCATCATCCCCCGTGTCTCACCAGCACACCGGATCAGCATGACCCATCATCCCCCGTGTCTCACCAGCACACCGGATCAGCATGTCCCATCATCCCCCGTGTCTCACCAGCACACCGAATCAGCATGACCCATCATCCCCCGCGTCTCACCAGCACACTGGATCAGCATGCCCCATCATCACCCGTGTATCACCAGCACACCGGATCAGCATGCCCCATCATTCCCCGTGTCTCACCAGCACACCGGATCAGCATGACCCATCATCCCCCGTGTCTCACCTGCACACCGGATCAGCATGTCCCATCATCCCCCGTGTCTCACCAGCACACCGGATCAGCATGTCCCATCATCCCCGTGTCTCACCAGCACACCGGATCAGCATGTCCCATCATTCCCCGTGTCTCACCAGCACACCGGATCAGCATGCCCCATCATTCCCCGTGTCTCACCAGCACACCAGATCAGCATGCCTCATCACCCCCCCGTGTCTCACCAGCACACCGGATCAGCATGACCCATCATCCCCCGTGTCTCACCAGCACACCGGATCAGCATGTCCCATCATCCCCCGTGTCTCACCAGCACACCGGATCAGCATGACCCATCATCCCCCGTGTCTCACCAGCACACCGGATCAGCATGTCCCATCATCCCCCGTGTCTCACCAGCACACCGGATCAGCATGACCCATCATCCCCCGTGTCTCACCAGCACACCGGATCAGCATGTCCCATCATCCCCCGTGTCTCACCAGCACACCGGATCAGCATGACCCATCATCCCCCGTGTCTCACCAGCACACCGGATCAGTATGTCCCATCATCCCCGTGTCTCACCAGCTCACCGGATCAGCGTGTCCCATCATCCACCGTGTCTCACCAGCACACCAGATCAGCATGCCTCATCATCCCCCGTGTCTCACCAACACACCAGGTCAGCATGCCTCATCATCCCCCCGTGTCTTACCAGCACACCGGATGAGCATGACCCAACCTACCCCGTGTCTCACCAGCACACCGGATCAGCATGACCCATCATCCCCCGTGTCTCACCAGCACACCGGATCAGCATGTCCCATCATCCCCCGTGTCTCACCAGCACACCGGATCAGCATGCCCCATCATTCCCCGTGTCTCACCAGCACACCGGATCAGCATGTCCCATCATTCCCCGTGTCTCACCAGCACACCGGATCAGCATGCCCCATCATTCCCCGTGTCTCACCAGCACTCCGGATCAGCATGACCCATCATCCCCCGTGTCTCACCAGCACACCGGATCAGCATGCCCCATCATTCCCCGTGTCTCACCAGCACACCGGATCAGCATGACCCATCATCCCCCGTGTCTCACCAGCACACCGGATCAGCATGCCCCATCATTCCCCGTGTCTCACCAGCACACCAGATCAGCATGCCTCATCATCCCCCCGTGTCTCACCAGCACACCGGATCAGCATGACCCATCATCCCCCGTGTCTCACCAGCACACCGAATCAGCATGCCCCATCATCCCCTGTGTCTCACCAGCACACCAGATCAGCATGCCCCATCATCCCCCATGTCTCACCAGCACACCGGATCAGCATGCCCCATCATCCCCAGAGTCTCACCAGCACACCGGATCAGCATGCCCCATCATTCCCCGTGTCTCACCAGCACACCAGATCAGCATGCCCCATCATCCCCCATGTCTCACCAGCACACCGGATCAGCATGCCCCATCATCCCC
This sequence comes from Pseudophryne corroboree, assembly GCF_028390025.1. Lineage (NCBI taxonomy): Eukaryota > Metazoa > Chordata > Amphibia > Anura > Myobatrachidae > Pseudophryne > Pseudophryne corroboree. Next base: position 11,506,145 of record NC_086445.1, on the reverse strand, counting down.
AGTGTCTCACCAGCACACCGGATCAGCATGCCCCATCATCCCCCGTGTCTCACCAGCACACCGGATCAGCATGTCCCATCATCACCCGTGTCTCACCAGCACACCGGATCAGCATGTCCCATCATTCCCCGTGTCTCACCAGCACACCGGATCAGCATGCCCCATCATTCCCCGTGTCTCACCAGCACACCGGATCAGCATGTCCCATCATTCCCCGTGTCTCACCAGCACACCGGATCAGCATGCCCCATCATTCCCCGTGTCTCCCCAGCACTCCGGATCAGCATGACCCATCATCCCCCGTGTCTCACCAGCACACCGGATCAGCATGTCCCATCATTCCCCGTGTCTCACCAGCACACCGGATCAGCATGACCCATCATCCCCCATATCTCACCAGCACACTGGATCAGCATGCCCCATCATCCCCCGTGTCTCACCAGCACACCGAATCAGCATGCCCCATCATCACCCGTGTGTCACCAGCACCCCGGATCAGCATGCCCCATCATTCCCCGTGTCTCACCAGCACACCGGATCAGCATGACCTATCATCCCCCGTGTCTCACCAGCACACCGGATCAGCCTGACCCATCATCCCCCGTGTCTCACCTGCACACCGGATCAGCATGTCCCATCATCCCCCGTGTCTCACCAGCACACCGGATCAGCATGTCCCATCATCCCCGTGTCTCACCAGCACACCGGATCAGCATGTCCCATCATTCCCCGTGTCTCACCAGCACACCGGATCAGCATGCCCCATCATTCCCCGTGTCTCACCAGCACACCAGATCAGCATGCCTCATCACCCCCCCGTGTCTCACCAGCACACCGGATCAGCATGACCCATCATCCCCCGTGTCTCACCAGCACACCGGATCAGCATGTCCCATCATCCCCCGTGTCTCACCAGCACACCGGATCAGCATGACCCATCATCCCCCGTGTCTCACCAGCACACCGGATCAGCATGTCCCATCATCCCCCGTGTCTCACCAGCACACCGGATCAGCATGACCCATCATCCCCCGTGTCTCACCAGCACACCGGATCATCATGTCCCATCATCCCCCGTGTCTCACCAGCACACCGGATCAGCATGACCCATCATCCCCCGTGTCTCACCAGCACACCGGATCAGCATGTCCCATCATCCACCGTGTCTCACCAGCACACCAGATCAGCATGCCTCATCATCCCCCGTGTCTCACCAACACACCAGATCAGCATGCCTCATCATCCCCCCGTGTCTTACCAGCACACCGGATGAGCATGACCCATCATACCCCGTGTCTCACCAGCACACCGGATCAGCATGACCCATCATCCCCCGTGTCTCACCAGCACACCGGATCAGCATGTCCCATCATCCCCCGTGTCTCACCAGCACACCGGATCAGCATGTCCCATCATTCCCCGTGTCTCACCAGCACACCGGATCAGCATGCCCCATCATTCCCCGTGTCTCACCAGCACACCGGATCAGCATGTCCCATCATTCCCCGTGTCTCACCAGCACACCGGATCAGCATGCCCCATCATTCCCCGTGTCTCACCAGCACTCCGGATCAGCATGACCCATCATCCCCCGTGTCTCACCAGCACACCGGATCAGCATGTCCCATTATTCCCCGTGTCTCACCAGCACACCGGATCAGCATGACCCATCATCCCCCGTGTCTCACCAGCACACCGGATCAGCATGCCCCATCATTCCCCGTGTCTCACCAGCACACCAGATCAGCATGCCTCATCATCCCCCCGTGTCTCACCAGCACACCGGATCAGCATGACCCATCATCCCCCGTGTCTCACCAGCACACCGGATCAGCATGCCCCATCATCCCCCGTGTCTCACCAGCACACCAGATCAGCATGCCCCATCATCCCCCATGTCTCACCAGCACACCGGATCAGCATGCCCCATCATCCCCAGTGTCTCACCAGCACACCGGATCAGCATGCCCCATCATCCCCCGTGTCTCACCAGCACACCGGATCAGCATGTCCCATCATTCCCCGTGTCTCACCAGCACACCGGATCAGCATGTCCCATCATCCCCCGTGTCTCACCAGCACACCGGATCAGCATGACCCATCATCCCCCGTGTCTCAACAGCACACCGGATCAGCATGTCCCATCATCCCCCGTGTCTCACCAGCACACCGGATCAACATGTCCCATCATCCCTCGTGTCTCACCAGCACACCGGATCAGCATGACCCATCATCCCCAGTGTATCACCAGCACACCGGATCAGCATGACCCATCATCCCCCGTGTCTCATCAGCACAGCCCATCAGCATGCCCCATCATCCCCCGTGTCTCACCAGCACACCGGATCAGCGTGTCCCATCATCCCCCATGTCTCACCAGCACACCGGATCAGCATGCCCCATCATCCCCCGTGTCTCACCAGCACACCAGATCAGCATGTCCCATCATCCCCCGTGTCTCACCAGCACACCGGATCAGCATGACCCATCATCCCCCGTGTCTCACCAGCACACCGGATCAGCATGCCCCATCATCCCCCGTGTCTCACCAGCACACCGGATCAGCATGTCCCATCATCCCCCGTGTCTCACCAGCACACCGGATCAGCATGTCCCATCATCCCCCGTGTCTCAACAGCACATCGGATCAGCATGCCCCATCATCCCCCGTTTCTCATCAGCACACCGGATCAGCATGCCCCATCATCCCCCGTGTCTCACCAGCACACCGGATCAGCATAACCCATCATCCCCCGTGTCTCACCAGCACACCGGATCAGCATGACCCATCATCCCCCGTGTCTCACCAGCACACCGGATCAGCATGACCCATCATCCCCCATGTCTCACCAGCACACCGGATCAGCATAACCCATCATCCCCCGTGTCTCACCGGCACACCGGATCAGCATGACCCATCATCCCCCATGTCTCACCAGCACACCGGATCAGCATAACCCATCATCCCCCGTGTCTCACCAGCACACCGGATCAGCATGTCCCATCATCCCCCGTGTCTCACCAGCACACCGGATCAGCATGACCCATCATCCGCCGTGTCTCACCAGCACACCGGATCAGCATGCCCCATAATCCCCCGTGTCTCACCAGCACACCGGATCAGCATGCCCCATCATCCCCTGTTTCTCACCAGCACACCGGATCAGCATGTCCCATCATCCCCCGTGTCTCACCAGCACACCGGATCAGCATGACCCATCATCCGCCGTGTCTCACCAGCACACCGGATCAGCATGCCCCATAATCCCCCGTGTCTCACCAGCACACCGGATCAGCATGCCCCATCATCCCCTGTTTCTCACCAGCACACCGGATCAGCATGTCCCATCATCCCCCGTGTCTCACCAGCACACCGGATCAGCGTGTCCCATCATCCTCCGTGTCTCACCAGCACACCGGATCAGCGTGTCCCATCATCCCCCGTGTCTCACCAGCACACCGGATCAGCATGACCCATCATCTCCAGTGTCTCACCAGCACTCCGGATCAGCATGTCCCATCATCCCCCGCGTCTCACCAGCACACCGGATCAGCGTGACCCATCATCCCCCGTGTCTCACCAGCACACCGGATCAGCATGCACCATCATCCCCCGTGTCTCACCAGCACACCGGATCAGCATGACCCATCATCCCCCGTGTCTCACCAGCACACCGGATCAGCATGTCCCATCATCCCCCGTGTCTCACCAGCACACCGGATCAGCATGACCCATCATCCCCCGTGTCTCACCAGCACACCGGATCAGCATGTCCCATCATCCCCCGTGTCTCACCAGCACACCGGATCAGCATGACCCATCATCCCCCGTGTCTCACCAGCACACCGGATCAGCATGTCCCATCATCCCCGTGTCTCACCAGCATACCGGATCAGCGTGTCCCATCATCCACCGTGTCTCACCAGCATACCAGATCAGCATGCCTCATCATCCCCCGTGTCTCACCAACACACCAGATCAGCATGCCTCATCATCCCCCCGTGTCTTACCAGCACACCGGATGAGCATGACCCATCATACCCCGTGTCTCACCAGCACACCGGATCAGCATGCCCCATCATCCCCCGTGTCTCACCAGCACACCGGATCAGCATAACCCATCATCCCCCGTGTCTCACCAGCACACCGGATCAGCATGACCCATCATCCCCCGTGTCTCACCAGCACACCGGATCAGCATGACCCATCATCCCCCATGTCTCACCAGCACACCGGATCAGCATAACCCATCATCCCCCGTGTCTCACCGGCACACCGGATCAGCATGACCCATCATCCCCCATGTCTCACCAGCACACCGGATCAGCATAACCCATCATCCCCCGTGTCTCACCAGCACACCGGATCAGCATGTCCCATCATCCCCCGTGTCTCACCAGCACACCGGATCAGCATGACCCATCATCCGCCGTGTCTCACCAGCACACCGGATCAGCATGCCCCATAATCCCCCGTGTCTCACCAGCACACCGGATCAGCATGCCCCATCATCCCCTGTTTCTCACCAGCACACCGGATCAGCATGTCCCATCATCCCCCGTGTCTCACCAGCACACCGGATCAGCATGACCCATCATCCCCCATGTCTCACCAGCACACCGGATCAGCATAACCCATCATCCCCCGTGTCTCACCGGCACACCGGATCAGCATGACCCATCATCCCCCATGTCTCACCAGCACACCGGATCAGCATAACCCATCATCCCCCGTGTCTCACCAGCACACCGGATCAGCATGTCCCATCATCCCCCGTGTCTCACCAGCACACCGGATCAGCATGACCCATCATCCGCCGTGTCTCACCAGCACACCGGATCAGCATGCCCCATAATCCCCCGTGTCTCACCAGCACACCGGATCAGCATGCCCCATCATCCCCTGTTTCTCACCAGCACACCGGATCAGCATGTCCCATCATCCCCCGTGTCTCACCAGCACACCGGATCAGCATGACCCATCATCCGCCGTGTCTCACCAGCACACCGGATCAGCATGCCCCATAATCCCCCGTGTCTCACCAGCACACCGGATCAGCATGCCCCATCATCCCCTGTTTCTCACCAGCACACCGGATCAGCATGTCCCATCATCCCCCGTGTCTCACCAGCACACCGGATCAGCGTGTCCCATCATCCTCCGTGTCTCACCAGCACACCGGATCAGCGTGTCCCATCATCCCCCGTGTCTCACCAGCACACCGGATCAGCATGACCCATCATCTCCAGTGTCTCACCAGCACTCCGGATCAGCATGTCCCATCATCCCCCGCGTCTCACCAGCACACCGGATCAGCGTGACCCATCATCCCCCGTGTCTCACCAGCACACCGGATCAGCATGCACCATCATCCCCCGTGTCTCACCAGCACACCGGATCAGCATGACCCATCATCCCCCGTGTCTCACCAGCACACCGGATCAGCATGTCCCATCATCCCCCGTGTCTCACCAGCACACCGGATCAGCATGACCCATCATCCCCCGTGTCTCACCAGCACACCGGATCAGCATGTCCCATCATCCCCCGTGTCTCACCAGCACACCGGATCAGCATGACCCATCATCCCCCGTGTCTCACCAGCACACCGGATCAGCATGTCCCATCATCCCCGTGTCTCACCAGCATACCGGATCAGCGTGTCCCATCATCCACCGTGTCTCACCAGCATACCAGATCAGCATGCCTCATCATCCCCCGTGTCTCACCAACACACCAGATCAGCATGCCTCATCATCCCCCCGTGTCTTACCAGCACACCGGATGAGCATGACCCATCATACCCCGTGTCTCACCAGCACACCGGATCAGCATGCCCCATCATCCCCCGTGTCTCACCAGCACACCGGATCAGCATAACCCATCATCCCCCGTGTCTCACCAGCACACCGGATCAGCATGACCCATCATCCCCCGTGTCTCACCAGCACACCGGATCAGCATGACCCATCATCCCCCATGTCTCACCAGCACACCGGATCAGCATAACCCATCATCCCCCGTGTCTCACCGGCACACCGGATCAGCATGACCCATCATCCCCCATGTCTCACCAGCACACCGGATCAGCATAACCCATCATCCCCCGTGTCTCACCAGCACACCGGATCAGCATGTCCCATCATCCCCCGTGTCTCACCAGCACACCGGATCAGCATGACCCATCATCCGCCGTGTCTCACCAGCACACCGGATCAGCATGCCCCATAATCCCCCGTGTCTCACCAGCACACCGGATCAGCATGCCCCATCATCCCCTGTTTCTCACCAGCACACCGGATCAGCATGTCCCATCATCCCCCGTGTCTCACCAGCACACCGGATCAGCATGACCCATCATCCGCCGTGTCTCACCAGCACACCGGATCAGCATGCCCCATAATCCCCCGTGTCTCACCAGCACACCGGATCAGCATGCCCCATCATCCCCTGTTTCTCACCAGCACACCGGATCAGCATGTCCCATCATCCCCCGTGTCTCACCAGCACACCGGATCAGCGTGTCCCATCATCCTCCGTGTCTCACCAGCACACCGGATCAGCATGTCCCATCATCCCCCGTGTCTCACCAGCACACCGGATCAGCATGACCCATCATCTCCAGTGTCTCACCAGCACTCCGGATCAGCATGTCCCATCATCCCCCGCGTCTCACCAGCACACCGGATCAGCGTGACCCATCATCCCCCGTGTCTCACCAGCACACCGGATCAGCATGCACCATCATCCCCCGTGTCTCACCAGCACACCGGATCAGCATGACCCATCATCCCCCGTGTCTCACCAGCACACCGGATCAGCATGTCCCATCATCCCCCGTGTCTCACCAGCACACCGGATCAGCATGACCCATCATCCCCCGTGTCTCACCAGCACACCGGATCAGCATGTCCCATCATCCCCCGTGTCTCACCAGCACACCGGATCAGCATGACCCATCATCCCCCGTGTCTCACCAGCACACCGGATCAGCATGTCCCATCATCCCCGTGTCTCACCAGCATACCGGATCAGCGTGTCCCATCATCCACCGTGTCTCACCAGCACACCAGATCAGCATGCCTCATCATCCCCCGTGTCTCACCAACACACCAGATCAGCATGCCTCATCATCCCCCCGTGTCTTACCAGCACACCGGATGAGCATGACCCATCATACCCCGTGTCTCACCAGCACACCGGATCAGCATGACCCATCATCCCCCGTGTCTCACCAGCACACCGGATCAGCATGTCCCATCATCCCCCGTGTCTCACCAGCACACCGGATCAGCATGTCCCATCATCCCCCGTGTCTCACCAGCACACCGGATCAGCATGACCCATCATCCGCCGTGTCTCACCAGCACACCGGATCAGCATGCCCCATAATCCCCCGTGTCTCACCAGCACACCGGATCAGCATGCCCCATCATCCCCTGTTTCTCACCAGCACACCGGATCAGCATGTCCCATCATCCCCCGTGTCTCACCAGCACACCGGATCAGGATGACCCATCATCCGCCGTGTCTCACCAGCACACCGGATCAGCATGCCCCATAATCCCCCGTGTCTCACCAGCACACCGGATCAGCATGCCCCATCATCCCCTGTTTCTCACCAGCACACCGGATCAGCATGTCCCATCATCCCCCGTGTCTCACCAGCACACCGGATCAGCGTGTCCCATCATCCTCCGTGTCTCACCAGCACACCGGATCAGCGAGTCCCATCATCCCCCGTGTCTCACCAGCACACCGGATCAGCATGACCCATCATCTCCAGTGTCTCACCAGCACTCCGGATCAGCATGTCCCATCATCCCCCGCGTCTCACCAGCACACCGGATCAGCGTGACCCATCATCCCCCGTGTCTCACCAGCACACCGGATCAGCATGCACCATCATCCCCCGTGTCTCACCAGCACACCGGATCAGCATGACCCATCATCCCCCGTGTCTCACCAGCACACCGGATCAGCATGTCCCATCATCCCCCGTGTCTCACCAGCACACCGGATCAGCATGACCCATCATCCCCCGTGTCTCACCAGCACACCGGATCAGCATGTCCCATCATCCCCCGTGTCTCACCAGCACACCGGATCAGCATGACCCATCATCCCCCGTGTCTCACCAGCACACCGGATCAGCATGTCCCATCATCCCCGTGTCTCACCAGCATACCGGATCAGCGTGTCCCATCATCCACCGTGTCTCACCAGCACACCAGATCAGCATGCCTCATCATCCCCCGTGTCTCACCAACACACCAGATCAGCATGCCTCATCATCCCCCCGTGTCTTACCAGCACACCGGATGAGCATGACCCATCATACCCCGTGTCTCACCAGCACACCGGATCAGCATGACCCATCATCCCCCGTGTCTCACCAGCACACCGGATCAGCATGTCCCATCATCCCCCGTGTCTCACCAGCACACCGGATCAGCATGTCCCATCATTCCCCGTGTCTCACCAGCACACCGGATCAGCATGCCCCATCATTCCCCGTGTCTCACCAGCACACCGGATCAGCATGTCCCATCATTCCCCATGTCTCACAAGCAAACCGGATCAGCATGCCCCATCATTCCCCGTGTCTCACCAGCACTCCGGATCAGCATGACCCATCATCCCCCGTGTCTCACCAGCACACCGGATCAGCATGTCCCATCATTCCCCGTGTCTCACCAGCACACCGGATCAGCATGCCCCATCATTCCCCGTGTCTCACCAGCACTCCGGATCAGCATGACCCATCATCCCCCGTGTCTCACCAGCACACTGGATAAGCATGCCCCATCATTCCCCGTGTCTCACCAGCACACCGGATCAGCATGTCCTATCATTCCCCGTGTCTCACCAGCACACCGGATCAGCATGCCCCATCATTCCCCGTGTCTCACCAGCACACCGGATCAGCATGCCCCATCATTCCCCGTGTCTCACCAGCACACCGGATCAGCATGACCCATCATCCCCGTGTCTCACCAGCACACCGGATCAGCATGTCCCATCATTCCCCGTGTCTCACCAGCACACCAGATCAGCATGCCTCATCATCCCCATGTGTCTCACCAGCACTCCGGATCAGCATGTCCCATCATCCCCCGCGTCTCACCAGCACACCGGATCAGCGTGACCCATCATCCCCCGTGTCTCACCAGCACACCGGATCAGCATGCACCATCATCCCCCGTGTCTCACCAGCACACCGGATCAGCATGACCCATCATCCCCCGTGTCTCACCAGCACACCGGATCAGCATGTCCCATCATCCCCCGTGTCTCACCAGCACACCGGATCAGCATGACCCATCATCCCCCGTGTCTCACCAGCACACCGGATCAGCATGTCCCATCATCCCCCGTGTCTCACCAGCACACCGGATCAGCATGACCCATAATCCCCCGTGTCTCACCAGCACACCGGATCAGCATGTCCCATCATCCCCGTGTCTCACCAGCACACCGGATCAGCGTGTCCCATCATCCACCGTGTCTCACCAGCACACCAGATCAGCATGCCTCATCATCCCCCGTGTCTCACCAACACACCAGATCAGCATGCCTCATCATCCCCCCGTGTCTTACCAGCACACCGGATGAGCATGACCCATCATACCCCGTGTCTCACCAGCACACCGGATCAGCATGACCCATCATCCACCGTGTCTCACCAGCACACCGGATCAGCATGTCCCATCATCCCCCGTGTCTCACCAGCACACCGGATCAGCATGCCCCATCATTCCCCGTGTCTCACCAGCACACCGGATCAGCATGTCCCATCATTCCCCGTGTCTAACCAGCACACCGGATCAGCATGCCCCATCATTCCCCGTGTCTCACCAGCACTCCGGATCAGCATGACCCATCATCCCCCGTGTCTCACCAGCACACCGGATCAGCATGTCCCATCATTCCCCGTGTCTCAGCAGCACACCGGATCAGCATGCCCCATCATTCCCCGTGTCTCACCAGCACTCCGGATCAGCATGACCCATCATCCCCCGTGTCTCACCAGCACACTGGATTAGCATGCCCCATCATTCCCCGTGTCTCACCAGCACACCGGATCAGCATGTCCCATCATTCCCCGTGTCTCACCAGCACACCGGATCAGCATGCCCCATCATTCCCCGTGTCTCACCAGCACACCGGATCAGCATGCCCCATAATCCCCCGTGTCTCACCAGCACACCGGATCAGCATACCCCATCATCCCCTGTTTCTCACCAGCACACCGGATCAGCATGTCCCATCATCCCCCGTGTCTCACCAGCACACCGGATCAGCGTGTCCCATCATCCCCCGTGTCTCACCAGCACACCGGATCAGCGTGTCCCATCATCCCCCGTGTCTCACCAGCACACCGGATCAGCATGACCCATCATCCCCAGTGTCTCACCAGCACTCCGGATCAGCATGTCCCATCATCCCCCGCGTCTCACCAGCACACCGGATCAGCGTGACCCATCATCCCCCGTGTCTCACCAGCACACCGGATCAGCATGCCCCATCATCCGCCGTGTCTCACCAGCACACCGGATCAGCATGCCCCATAATCCCCCGTGTCTCACCAGCACACCGGATCAGCATGCCCCATCATCCCCTGTTTCTCACGGGTTCACTACGGGTGGCCGGCGGTCGGGCTCCCGGCGACCAGCATCCCGGCGCCGGGAGCCCGACCGCCGGCTTACCGACAGCTTGGCGAGCGCAAATGAGCCCCTTGCGGGCTCGCTGCGCTCGCCACGCTACGGGCACGGTGGCGCGCTACGCGCGCCACACTATTTTATTCTCCCTCTATGGGGGTCGTGGACCCCCACGAGGGAAAATAAGTGTCGGTAAGCCGGCGGTCGGGCTCCCGGCGCCGGTATACTGAGCGCCGGGAGCCCGACCGCCGGCAAACAGAAGACCACCCGTTTCTCACCAGCACACCGGATCAGCATGTCCCATCATCCCCCGTGTCTCACCAGCACACCGGATCAGCGTGTCCCATCATCCCCCGTGTCTAACCAGCACACCGGATCAGCGTGTCCCATCATCCCCCGTGTCTCACCAGCACACCGGATCAGCATGACCCATCATCTCCAGTGTCTCACCAGCACTCCGGATCAGCATGTCCCATCATCCCCCGCGTCTCACCAGCACACCGGATCAGCGTGACCCATCATCCCCCGTGTCTCACCAGCACACCGGATCAGCATGCACCATCATCCCCCGTGTCTCACCAGCACACCGGATCAGCATGACCCATCATCCCCCGTGTCTCACCAGCACACCGGAGCAGCATGTCCCATCATCCCCCGTGTCTCACCAGCACACCGGATCAGCATGACCCATCATCCCCCGTGTCTCACCAGCACACCGGATCAGCATGTCCCATCATCCCCCGTGTCTCACCAGCACACCGGATCATCATGACCCATCATCCCCCGTGTCTCACCAGCACACCGGATCAGCATGTCCCATCATCCCCGTGTCTCACCAGCACACCGGATCAGCGTGTCCCATCATCCACTGTGTCTCACCAGCACACCGGATCAGCATGCCTCATCATCCCCCGTGTCTCACCAACACACCAGATCAGCATGCCTCATCATCCCCCCGTGTCTTACCAGCACACCGGATGAGCATTACCCATCATACCCCGTGTCTCACCAGCACACCGGATCAGCATGACCAATCATCCCCCGTGTCTCACCAGCACACCGGATCAGCATGTCCCATCATCCCCCGTGTCTCACCAGCACACCGGATCAGCATGTCCCATCATTCCCCGTGTCTCACCAGCACACCGGATCAGCATGCCCCATCATTCCCCGTGTCTCACCAGCACACCGGATCAGCTTGACCCATCATTCCCCGTGTCTCACCAGCACACCGGATCATCATGCCCCATCATTCCCCGTGTCTCACCAGCACTCCGGATCAGCATGACCCATCATCCCCCGTGTCTCACCAGCACACCGGATCAGCATGCCCCATCATTCCCCGTGTCTCACCAGCACTCTGGATCAGCATGACCCATCATCCCCCGTGTCTCACCAGCACACTGGATTAGCATGCCCCATCATTCCCCGTGTCTCACCAGCACACCGGATCAGCATGTCCCATCATTCCCCGTGTCTCACCAGCACACCGGATCAGCATGCCCCATCATTCCCCGTGTCTCACCAGCACACCGGATCAGCATGCCCCATCATTCCCGTGTCTCACCAGCACACCGGATCAGCATGACCCATCATCCCCCGTGTCTCACCAGCACACAGGATCAGCATGTCCCATCATTCCCCGTGTCTCACCAGCACACCAGATCAGCATGCCTCATCATCCCCCCGTGTCTCACCAGCACACTGGATCAGCATGACCCATCATCCCCCGTGTCTCACCAGCACACTGGATCAGCATGCCCCATCATTCCCCGTGTCTCACCAGCACACCAGATCAGCATGCCTCATCATCCCCCCGTGTCTCACCAGCACACCGGATCAGCATGCCTCATCATCCCCCGTGTCTCACCAACACACCAGATCAGCATGCCTCATCATCCCCCCGCGTCTTACCAGCACACCGGATGAGCATGACCCATCATACCCCGTGTCTCACCAGCACACCGGATCAGCATGACCCATCATCCCCCGTGTCTCACCAGCACACCGGATCAGCATGACCCATCATCCCCCATGTCTCACCAGCACACCGGATCAGCATGACCCATCATCCCCCATGTCTCACCAGCACACCGGATCAGCATAACCCATCATCCCCAGTGTCTCACCAGCACACCGGATCAGCATGTCCCATCATCCCCCGTGTCTCACCAGCACACCGGATCAGCATGACCCATCTTCCGCCGTGTCTCACCAGCACACCGGATCAGCATGCCCCATAATCCCCCGTGTCTCACCAGCACACCGGATCAGCATGCCCCATCATCCCCTGTTTCTCACCAGCACACCGGATCAGCATGTCCCATAATCCCCCGTATCTCACCAGCACACCGGATCAGCGTGTCCCATCATCCCCCGTGTCTCACCAGCACACCGGATCAGCGTGTCCCATCATCCCCCGTGTCTCACCAGCACACCGGATCAGCATGACCCATCATCTCCAGTGTCTCACCAGCACTCCGGATCAGCATGTCCCATCATCCCCCGCGTCTCACTAGCACACCGGATCAGCGTGACCCATCATCCCCCGTGTCTCACCAGCACACCGGATCAGCATGCACCATCATCCCCCGTGTCTCACCAGCACACCGGATCAGCATGACCCATCATCCCCCGTGTCTCACCAGCACACCGGATCAGCATGTCCCATCATCCCCCGTGTCTCACCAGCACACCGGATCAGCATGACCCATCATCCTCCGTGTCTCACCAGCACACCGGATCAGCATGTCCCATCATCCCCCGTGTCTCACCAGCACACCGGATCAGCATGACCCATCATCCCCCATGTCTCACCAGCACACCGGATCAGCATGTCCCATCATCCCCGTGTCTCACCAGCACACCGGATCAGCGTGTCCCATCATCCACCGTGTCTCACCAGCACACCAGATCAGCATGCCTCATCAACCCCCGTGTCTTACCAGCACACCGGATGAGCATGACCCATCATACCCCGTGTCTCACCAGCACACCGGATCAGCATGACCAATCATCCCCCGTGTCTCACCAGCACACCGGATCAGCATGTCCTATCATCCCCCGTGTCTCACCAGCACACCGGATCAGCATGTTTCATCATTCCCCGTGTCTCACCAGCACACCGGATCAGCATGCCCCATCATTCCCCGTGTCTCACCAGCACACCGGATCAGCATGTCCCATCATTCCCCGTGTCTCACCAGCACACCGGATCAGCATGCCCCATCAATCCCCGTGTCTCACCAGCACTCCGGATCAGCATGACCCATCATCCCCCGTGTCTCACCAGCACACCGGATCAGCATGTCCCATCATTCCCCGTGTCTCACCAGCACACCGGATCAGCATGTCCCATCATTCCCCGTGTCTCACCAGCACACCGGATCAGCATGGCCCATCATTCCCCGTGTCTCACCAGCACACCGGATCAGCATGCCCCATCATTCCCCGTGTCTCACCAGCACACCGGATCAGCATGACCCATCATCCCCCGTGTCTCACCAGCACACCGGATCAGCATGTCCCATCATTCCCCGTGTCTCACCAGCACACCAGATCAGCATGCCTCATCATCCCCCCGTGTCTCACCAGCACACTGGATCAGCATGACCCATCATCCCCCGTGTCTCACCGGCACACCGGATCAGCATAACCCATCATCCCCCGTGTCTCACCGGCACACCGGATCAGCATGACCCATCATCCCCCATGTCTCACCAGCACACCGGATCAGCATAACCCATCATCCCCCGTGTCTCACTAGCACACCGGATCAGCATGTCCCATCATCCCCCGTGTCTCACCAGCACACCGGATCAGCATGACCCATCATCCGCCGTGTCTCACCAGCACACCGGATCAGCATGCCCCATAATCCCCCGTGTCTCACCAGCACACCGGATCAGCATGCCCCATCATCCCCTGTTTCTCACCAGCACACCGGATCAGCATGTCCCATAATATCCCGTATCTCACCAGCACACCGGATCAGCGTGTCCCATCATCCCCCGTGTCTCACCAGCACACCGGATCAGCGTGTCCCATCATCCCCCGTGTCTCACCAGCACACCGGATCAGCATGACCCATCATCTCCAGTGTCTCACCAGCACTCCGGATCAGCATGTCCCATCATCCCCCGCGTCTCACCAGCACACCGGATCAGCGTGACCCATCATCCCCCGTGTCTCACCAGCACACCGGATCAGCATGCACCATCATCCCCCGTGTCTCACCAGCACACCGGATCAGCATGACCCATCATCCCCCGTGTCTCACCAGCACACCGGATCAGCATGACCCATCATCCTCCGTGTCTCACCAGCACACCGGATCAGCATGTCCCATCATCCCCCGTGTCTCACCAGCACACCGGATCAGCATGACCCATCATCCCCCGTGTCTCACCAGCACACCGGATCAGCATGTCCCATCATCCCCGTGTCTCACCAGCACACCGGATCAGCGTGTCCCATCATCCACCGTGTCTCACCAGCACACCAGATCAGCATGCCTCATCAACCCCCGTGTCTTACCAGCACACCGGATGAGCATGACCCATCATACCCCGTGTCTCACCAGCACACCGGATCAGCATGACCAATCATCCCCCGTGTCTCACCAGCACACCGGATCAGCATGTCCTATCATCCCCCGTGTCTCACCAGCACACCGGATCAGCATGTCTCATCATTCCCCGTGTCTCACCAGCACACCGGATCAGCATGCCCCATCATTCCCCGTGTCTCACCAGCACACCGGATCAGCATGTCCCATCATTCCCCGTGTCTCACCAGCACACCGGATCAGCATGCCCCATCAATCCCCGTGTCTCACCAGCACTCCGGATCAGCATGACCCATCATCCCCCGTGTCTCACCAGCACACCGGATCAGCATGTCCCATCATTCCCCGTGTCTCACCAGCACACCGGATCAGCATGTCCCATCATTCCCCGTGTCTCACCAGCACACCGGATCAGCATGCCCCATCATTCCCCGTGTCTCACCAGCACACCGGATCAGCATGCCCCATCATTCCCCGTGTCTCACCAGCACACCGGATCAGCATGACCCATCATCCCCCGTGTCTCACCAGCACACCGGATCAGCATGTCCCATCATTCCCCGTGTCTCACCAGCACACCAGATCAGCATGCCTCATCATCCCCCCGTGTCTCACCAGCACACTGGATCAGCATGACCCATCATCCCCCGTGTCTCACCAGCACACTGGATCAGCATGCCCCATCATTCCCCGTGTCTCACCAGCACACCAGATCAGCATGCCTCATCATCCCCCCGTGTCTCACCAGCACACCGGATCAGCATGCCTCATCATCCCCCGTGTCTCACCAACACACCAGATCAGCATGCCTCATCATCCCCCCGTGTCTTACCAGCACACCGGATGAGCATGACCCATCATACCCCGTGTCTCACCAGCACACCGGATCAGCATGACCCATCATCCCCCGTGTCTCACCAGCACACCGGATCAGCATGACCCATCATCCCCCGTGTCTCACCAGCACACCGGATCAGCATGTCCCATCATCCCCCGTGTCTCACCAGCACACCGGATCAGCATGACCCATCATCCCCCGTGTCTCACCAGCACACCGGATCAGCATGTCCCATCATCCCCCGTGTCTCACCAGCACACCGGATCAGCATGCCCCATCATCCCCAGTGTCTCACCAGCACACCGGATCAGCATGACCCATCATCCCCCGTGTCTCACCAGCACACCGGATCAGCATGACCCATCATCCCCCGTGTCTCACCAGCACACCGGATCAGCATGTCCCATCATTCCCCGTGTCTCACCAGCACACCGGATCAGCATGCCCCATCATTCCCCGTGTCTCACCAGCACACCAGATCAGCATGCCTCATCATCCCCCCGTGTCTCACCAGCACACCGGATCAGCATGACCCATCATCCCCCGTGTCTCACCAGCACACCGGATCAGCATGCCCCATCATTCCCCGTGTCTCACCAGCACACCAGATCAGCATGCCTCATCATCCCCCCGTGTCTCACCAGCACACCGGATTAGCATGACCCATCATCCCCCGTGTCTCACCAGCACACCGGATCAGCATGCCCCATCATCCCCCGTGTCTCACCAGCACACCAAATCAGCATGCCCCATCATCCCCCATGTCTCATCAGCACACCGGATTAGCATGACCCATCATCCCCCGTGTCTCACCAGCACACCGGATCAGCATGCCCCATCATCCCCCGTGTCTCACCAGCACACCAAATCAGCATGCCCCATCATCCCCCATGTCTCATCAGCACACCGGATCAGCATGCCCCATCATCCCCAGTGTCTCACCAGCACACCGGATCAGCATGCCCCATCATCCCCCGTGTCTCACCAGCACACCGGATCAGCATGACCCATCATTCCCCGTGTCTCACCAGCACACCGGATCAGCATGTCCCATCATCCCCCGTGTCTCACCAGCACACCGGATCAGCATGACCCATCATCCCCAGTGTCTCAACAGCACACCGGATCAGCATGTCCCATCATCCCCCGTGTCTCACCAGCACACCGGATCAGCATGTCCCATCATCCCTCGTGTCTCACCAGCACACCGGATCAGCATGACCCATCATCCCCAGTGTATCACCAGCACACCGGATCAGCATGACCCATCATCCCCCGTGTCTCATCAGCACAGCCCATCAGCATGCCCCATCATCCCCCGTGTCTCACCAGCACACCGGATCAGCATGACCCATCATCCCCCGTGTCTCACCAGCACACCGGATCAGCATGCCCCATCATCCCCCGTGTCTCACCAGCACACCGGATCAGCATGTCCCATCATCCCCCGTGTCTCACCAGCACACCGGATCAACATGTCCCATCATCCCCCGTGTCTCACCAGCACACCGGATCAGCATGCCCCATCATCCCCCGTTTCTCATCAGCACACCGGATCAGCATGCCCCATCATCCCCCGTGTCTCACCAGCACACCGGATCAGCATAACCCATCATCCCCCGTGTCTCACCAGCACACCGGATCAGCATGACCCATCATCCCCCGTGTCTCACCAGCACACCGGATCAGCATGACCCATCATCCCCCATGTCTCACCAGCACACCGGATCAGCATAACCCATCATCCCCCGTGTCTCACCGGCACACCGGATCAGCATGACCCATCATCCCCCATGTCTCACCAGCACACCGGATCAGCATAACCCATCATCCCCCGTGTCTCACCAGCACACCGGATCAGCATGTCCCATCATCCCCCGTGTCTCACCAGCACACCGGATCAGCATGACCCATCATCCGCCGTGTCTCACCAGCACACCGGATCAGCATGCCCCATAATCCCCCGTGTCTCACCAGCACACCGGATCAGCATGCCCCATCATCCCCTGTTTCTCACCAGCACACCGGATCAGCATGTCCCATCATCCCCCGTGTCTCACCAGCACACCTGATCAGCACGTCCCATCATCCCCCGTGTCTCACCAGCACACCGGATCAGCGTGTCCCATCATCCCCCGTGTCTCACCAGCACACCGGATCAGCATGACCCATCATCTCCAGTGTCTCACCAGCACTCCGGATCAGCATGTCCCATCATCCCCCGCGTCTCACCAGCACACCGGATCAGCGTGACCCATCATCCCCCGTGTCTCACCAGCACACCGGATCAGCATGCACCATCATCCCCCGTGTCTCACCAGCACACCGGATCAGCATGACCCATCATCCCCCGTGTCTCACCAGCCCACCGGATCAGCATGTCCCATCATCCCCCGTGTCTCACCAGCACACCGGATCAGCATGACCCATCATCCTCCGTGTCTCACCAGCACACCGGATCAGCATGTCCCATCATCCCCCGTGTCTCACCAGCACACCGGATCAGCATGACCCATCATCCCCCGTGTCTCACCAGCACACCGGATCAGCATGTCCCATCATCCCCGTGTCTCACCAGCACACCGGATCAGCGTGTCCCATCATCCACCGTGTCTCACCAGCACACCAGATCAGCATGCCTCATCAACCCCCGTGTCTTACCAGCACACCGGATGAGCATGACCCATCATACCCAGTGTCTCACCAGCACACCGGATCAGCATGACCAATCATCCCCCGTGTCTCACCAGCACACCGGATCAGCATGTCCTATCATCCCCCGTGTCTCACCAGCACACCGGATCAGCATGTCTCATCATTCCCCGTGTCTCACCAGCACACCGGATCAGCATGCCCCATCATTCCCCGTGTCTCACCAGCACACCGGATCAGCATGTCCCATCATTCCCCGTGTCTCACCAGCACACCGGATCAGCATGCCCCATCAATCCCCGTGTCTCACCAGCACTCCGGATCAGCATGACCCATCATCCCCCGTGTCTCACCAGCACACCGGATCAGCATGTCCCATCATTCCCCGTGTCTCACCAGCACACCGGATCAGCATGTCCCATCATTCCCCGTGTCTCACCAGCACACCGGATCAGCATGCCCCATCATTCCCCGTGTCTCACCAGCACACCGGATCAGCATGCCCCATCATTCCCCGTGTCTCACCAGCACACCGGATCAGCATGACCCATCATCCCCCGTGTCTCACCAGCACACCGGATCAGCATGTCCCATCATTCCCCGTGTCTCACCAGCACACCAGATCAGCATGCCTCATCATCCCCCCGTGTCTCACCAGCACACTGGATCAGCATGACCCATCATCCCCCGTGTCTCACCAGCACACCGGATCAGCATGCCCCATCATTCCCCGTGTCTCACCAGCACACCGGATCAGCTTGACCCATCATCCCCCGTGTCTCACCAGCACACCGGATCAGCATGTCCCATCATTCCCCGTGTCTCACCAGCACACCAGATCAGCATGCCTCATCATCCCCCCGTGTCTCACCAGCACACCGGATCAGCATGCCTCATCATCCCCCGTGTCTCACCAACACACCAGATCAGCATGCCTCATCATCCCCCCGTGTCTTACCAGCACACCGGATGAGCATGACCCATCATACCCCGTGTCTCACCAGCACACCGGATCAGCATGACCCATCATCCCCCGTGTCTCACCAGCACACCGGATCAGCATGTCCCATCATCCCCCGTGTCTCACCAGCACACCGGATCAGCATGACCCATCATCCCCCGTGTCTCACCAGCACACCGGATCAGCATGTCCCATCATCCCCCGTGTCTCACCAGCACACCGGATCAGCATGCCCCATCATCCCCAGTGTCTCACCAGCACACCGGATCAGCATGACCCATCATCCCCCGTGTCTCACCAGCACACCGGATCAGCATGACCCATCATCCCCCGTGTCTCACCAGCACACCGGATCAGCATGTCCCATCATTCCCCGTGTCTCACCAGCACACCGGATCAGCATGCCCCATCATTCCCCGTGTCTCACCAGCACACCAGATCAGCATGCCTCATCATCCCCCCGTGTCTCACCAGCACACCGGATCAGCATGACCCATCATCCCCCGTGTCTCACCAGCACACCGGATCAGCATGCCCCATCATTCCCCGTGTCTCACCAGCACACCAGATCAGCATGCCTCATCATCCCCCCGTGTCTCACCAGCACACCGGATCAGCATGACCCATCATCCCCCGTGTCTCACCAGCACACCGGATCAGCATGCCCCATCATCCCCCGTGTCTCACCAGCACACCAAATCAGCATGCCCCATCATCCCCCATGTCTCATCAGCACACCAGATCAGCATGCCCCATCATCCCCAGTGTCTCACCAGCACACCGGATCAGCATGCCCCATCATCCCCCGTGTCTCACCAGCACACCGGATCAGCATGACCCATCATTCCCCGTGTCTCACCAGCACACCGGATCAGCATGTCCCATCATCCCCCGTGTCTCACCAGCACACCGGATCAGCATGACCCATCATCCCCAGTGTCTCAACAGCACACCGGATCAGCATGTCCCATCATCCCCCGTGTCTCACCAGCACACCGGATCAGCATGTCCCATCATCCCTCGTGTCTCACCAGCACACCGGATCAGCATGACCCATCTTCCCCAGTGTATCACCAGCACACCGGATCAGCATGACCCATCATCCCCCGTGTCTCATCAGCACAGCCCATCAGCATGCCCCATCATCCCCCGTGTCTCACCAGCACACCGGATCAGCGTGTCCCATCATCCCCCATGTCTTACCAGCACACCGGATCAGCATGCCCCATCATCCCCCGTGTCTCACCAGCACACCAGATCAGCATGTCCCATCATCCCCCGTGTCTCACCAGCACACCGGATCAGCATGACCCATCATCCCCCGTGTCTCACCAGCACACCGGATCAGCATGCCCCATCATCCCCCGTGTCTCACCAGCACACCGGATCAGCATGTCCCATCATCCCCCGTGTCTCACCAGCACACCGGATCAACATGTCCCATCATCCCCCGTGTCTCACCAGCACACCGGATCAGCATGCCCCATCATCCCCCGTTTCTCATCAGCACACCGGATCAGCATGCCCCATCATCCCCCGTGTCTCACCAGCATACCGGATCAGCATAACCCATCATCCCCCGTGTCTCACCAGCACACCGGATCAGCATGACCCATCATCCCCCGTGTCTCACCAGCACACCGGATCAGCATGACCCATCATCCCCCATGTCTCACCAGCACACCGGATCAGCATAACCCATCATCCCCCGTGTCTCACCGGCACACCGGATCAGCATGACCCATCATCCCCCATGTCTCACCAGCACACCGGATCAGCATAACCCATCATCCCCCGTGTCTCACCAGCACACCGGATCAGCATGTCCCATCATCCCCCGTGTCTCACCAGCACACCGGATCAGCATGACCCATCATCCGCCGTGTCTCACCAGCACACCGGATCAGCATGCCCCATAATCCCCCGTGTCTCACCAGCACACCGGATCAGCATGCCCCATCATCCCCTGTTTCTCACCAGCACACCGGATCAGCATGTCCCATCATCCCCCGTGTCTCACCAGCACACCTGATCAGCACGTCCCATCATCCCCCGTGTCTCACCAGCACACCGGATCAGCGTGTCCCATCATCCCCCGTGTCTCACCAGCACACCGGATCAGCATGACCCATCATCTCCAGTGTCTCACCAGCACTCCGGATCAGCATGTCCCATCATCCCCCGCGTCTCACCAGCACACCGGATCAGCGTGACCCATCATCCCCCGTGTCTCACCAGCACACCGGATCAGCATGCACCATCATCCCCCGTGTCTCACCAGCACACCGGATCAGCATGACCCATCATCCCCCGTATCTCACCAGCACACCGGATCAGCATGTCCCATCATCCCCCGTGTCTCACCAGCACACCGGATCAGCATGACCCATCATCCTCCGTGTCTCACCAGCACACCGGATCAGCATGTCCCATCATCCCCCGTGTCTCACCAGCACACCGGATCAGCATGACCCATCATCCCCCGTGTCTCACCAGCACACCGGATCAGCATGTCCCATCATCCCCGTGTCTCACCAGCACACCGGATCAGCGTGTCCCATCATCCACCGTGTCTCACCAGCACACCAGATCAGCATGCCTCATCAACCCCCGTGTCTTACCAGCACACCGGATGAGCATGACCCATCATACCCAGTGTCTCACCAGCACACCGGATCAGCATGACCAATCATCCCCCGTGTCTCACCAGCACACCGGATCAGCATGTCCTATCATCCCCCGTGTCTCACCAGCACACCGGATCAGCATGTCTCATCATTCCCCGTGTCTCACCAGCACACCGGATCAGCATGCCCCATCATTCCCCGTGTCTCACCAGCACACCGGATCAGCATGTCCCATCATTCCCCGTGTCTCACCAGCACACCGGATCAGCATGACCCATCATCCCCCGTGTCTCACCAGCACACCGGATCAGCATGTCCCATCATCCCCCGTGTCTCACCAGCACACCGGATCAGCATGACCCATCATCCCCCGTGTCTCACCAGCACACCGGATCAGCATGTCCCATCATCCCCCGTGTCTCACCAGCACACCGGATCAGCATGACCCATCATCCCCCGTGTCTCACCAGCACACCGGATCAGCATGTCCCATCATCCCCGTGTCTCACCAGCACACCGGATCAGCGTGTCCCATCATCCACCGTGTCTCACCAGCACACCAGATCAGCATGCCTCATCATCCCCCGTGTCTCACCAACACACCAGATCAGCATGCCTCATCATCCCCCCGTGTCTTACCAGCACACCGGATGAGCATGACCCATCATACCCCTTGTCTCACCAGCACACCGGATCAGCATGACCCATCATCCACCGTGTCTCACCAGCACACCGGATCAGCATGTCCCATCATCCCCCGTGTCTCACCAGCACACCGGATCAGCATGTCCCATCATTCCCCGTGTCTCACCAGCACACCGGATCAGCATGCCCCATCATTCCCCGTGTCTCACCAGCACACCGGATCAGCATGTCCCATCATTCCCCGTGTCTAACCAGCACACCGGATCAGCATGCCCCATCATTCCCCGTGTCTCACCAGCACTCCGGATCAGCATGACCCATCATCCCCCGTGTCTCACCAGCACACCGGATCAGCATGTCCCATCATTCCCCGTGTCTCAGCAGCACACCGGATCAGCATGCCCCATCATTCCCCGTGTCTCACCAGCACTCCGGATCAGCATGACCCATCATCCCCCGTGTCTCACCAGCACACTGGATTAGCATGCCCCATCATTCCCCGTGTCTCACCAGCACACCGGATCAGCATGTCCCATCATTCCCCGTGTCTCACCAGCACACCGGATCAGCATGCCCCATCATTCCCCGTGTCTCACCAGCACACCGGATCAGCATGCCCCATAATCCCCCGTGTCTCACCAGCACACCGGATCAGCATGCCCCATCATCCCCTGTTTCTCACCAGCACACCGGATCAGCATGTCCCATCATCCCCCGTGTCTCACCAGCACACCGGATCAGCGTGTCCCATCATCCCCCGTGTCTCACCAGCACACCGGATCAGCGTGTCCCATCATCCCCCGTGTCTCACCAGCACACCGGATCAGCATGACCCATCATCCCCAGTGTCTCACCAGCACTCCGGATCAGCATGTCCCATCATCCCCCGCGTCTCACCAGCACACCGGATCAGCGTGACCCATCATCCCCCGTGTCTCACCAGCACACCGGATCAGCATGCCCCATCATCCGCCGTGTCTCACCAGCACACCGGATCAGCATGCCCCATAATCCCCCGTGTCTCACCAGCACACCGGATCAGCATGCCCCATCATCCCCTGTTTCTCAGCAGCACACCGGATCAGCATGTCCCATCATCCCCCGTGTCTCACCAGCAAACCGGATCAGCGTGTCCCATCATCCCCCGTGTCTAACCAGCACACCGGATCAGCGTGTCCCATCATCCCCCGTGTCTCACCAGCACACCGGATCAGCATGACCCATCATCTCCAGTGTCTCACCAGCACTCCGGATCAGCATGTCCCATCATCCCCCGCGTCTCACCAGCACACCGGATCAGCGTGACCCATCATCCCCCGTGTCTCACCAGCACACCGGATCAGCATGCACCATCATCCCCCGTGTCTCACCAGCACACCGGATCAGCATGACCCATCATCCCCCGTGTCTCACCAGCACACCGGAGCAGCATGTCCCATCATCCCCCGTGTCTCACCAGCACACCGGATCAGCATGACCCATCATCCCCCGTGTCTCACCAGCACACCTGATCAGCATGTCCCATCATCCCCCGTGTCTCACCAGCACACCGGATCATCATGACCCATCATCCCCCGTGTCTCACCAGCACACCGGATCAGCATGTCCCATCATCCCCGTGTCTCACCAGCACACCGGATCAGCGTGTCCCATCATCCACTGTGTCTCACCAGCACACCAGATCAGCATGCCTCATCATCCCCCGTGTCTCACCAACACACCAGATCAGCATGCCTCATCATCCCCCCGTGTCTTACCAGCACACCGGATGAGCATTACCCATCATACCCTGTGTCTCACCAGCACACCGGATCAGCATGACCAATCATCCCCCGTGTCTCACCAGCACACCGGATCAGCATGTCCCATCATCCCCCGTGTCTCACCAGCACATCGGATCAGCATGTCCCATCATTCCCCGTGTCTCACCAGCACACCGGATCAGCATGCCCCATCATTCCCCGTGTCTCACCAGCACACCGGATCAGCTTGTCCCATCATTCCCCGTGTCTCACCAGCACACCGGATCATCATGCCCCATCATTCCCCGTGTCTCACCAGCACTCCGGATCAGCATGACCCATCATCCCCCGTGTCTCACCAGCACACCGGATCAGCATGCCCCATCATTCCCCGTGTCTCACCAGCACTCTGGATCAGCATGACCCATCATCCCCCGTGTCTCACCAGCACACTGGATTAGCATGCCCCATCATTCCCCGTGTCTCACCAGCACACCGGATCAGCATGTCCCATCATTCCCCGTGTCTCACCAGCACACCGGATCAGCATGCCCCATCATTCCCCGTGTCTCACCAGCACACCGGATCAGCATGCCCCATCATTCCCCGTGTCTCACCAGCACACCGGATCAGCATGACCCATCATCCCCCGTGTCTCACCAGCACACAGGATCAGCATGTCCCATCATTCCCCGTGTCTCACCAGCACACCAGATCAGCATGCCTCATCATCCCCCCGTGTCTCACCAGCACACTGGATCAGCATGACCCATCATCCCCCGTGTCTCACCAGCACACTGGATCAGCATGCCCCATCATTCCCCGTGTCTCACCAGCACACCAGATCAGCATGCCTCATCATCCCCCCGTGTCTCACCCGCACACCGGATCAGCATGCCTCATCATCCCCCGTGTCTCACCAACACACCAGATCAGCATGCCTCATCATCCCCCCGCGTCTTACCAGCACACCGGATGAGCATGACCCATCATACCCCGTGTCTCACCAGCACACCGGATCAGCATGACCCATCATCCCCCGTGTCTCACCAGCACACCGGATCAGCATGACCCATCATCCCCCATGTCTCACCAGCACACCGGATCAGCATGACCCATCATCCCCCATGTCTCACCAGCACACCGGATCAGCATAACCCATCATCCCCCGTGTCTCACCGGCACACCGGATCAGCATGACCCATCATCCCCCATGTCTCACCAGCACACCGGATCAGCATAACCCATCATCCCCAGTGTCTCACCAGCACACCGGATCAGCATGTCCCATCATCCCCCGTGTCTCACCAGCACACCGGATCAGCATGACCCATCATCCGCCGTGTCTCACCAGCACACCGGATCAGCATGCCCCATAATCCCCCGTGTCTCACCAGCACACCGGATCAGCATGCCCCATCATCCCCTGTTTCTCACCAGCACACCGGATCAGCATGTCCCATAATCCCCCGTATCTCACCAGCACACCGGATCAGCGTGTCCCATCATCCCCCGTGTCTCACCAGCACACCGGATCAGCGTGTCCCATCATCCCCCGTGTCTCACCAGCACACCGGATCAGCATGACCCATCATCTCCAGTGTCTCACCAGCACTCCGGATCAGCATGTCCCATCATCCCCCGCGTCTCACCAGCACACCGGATCAGCGTGACCCATCATCCCCCGTGTCTCACCAGCACACCGCATCAGCATGCACCATCATCCCCCGTGTCTCACCAGCACACCGGATCAGCATGACCCATCATCCCCCGTGTCTCACCAGCACACCGGATCAGCATGTCCCATCATCCCCCGTGTCTCACCAGCACACCGGATCAGCATGACCCATCATCCTCCGTGTCTCACCAGCACACCGGATCAGCATGTCCCATCATCCCCCGTGTCTCACCAGCACACCGGATCAGCATGACCCATCATCCCCCGTGTCTCACCAGCACACCGGATCAGCATGTCCCATCATACCCGTGTCTCACCAGCACACCGGATCAGCGTGTCCCATCATCCACCGTGTCTCACCAGCACACCAGATCAGCATGCCTCATCAACCCCCGTGTCTTACCAGCACACCGGATGAGCATGTCCCATCATACCCCGTGTCTCACCAGCACACCGGATCAGCATGACCAATCATCCCCCGTGTCTCACCAGCACACCGGATCAGCATGTCCTATCATCCCCCGTGTCTCACCAGCACACCGGATCAGCATGTTTCATCATTCCCCGTGTCTCACCAGCACACCGGATCAGCATGCCCCATCATTCCCCGTGTCTCACCAGCACACCGGATCAGCATGTCCCATCATTCCCCGTGTCTCACCAGCACACCGGATCAGCATGCCCCATCAATCCCCGTGTCTCACCAGCACTCCGGATCAGCATGACCCATCATCCCCCGTGTCTCACCAGCACACCGGATCAGCATGTCCCATCATTCCCCGTGTCTCACCAGCACACCGGATCAGCATGTCCCATCATTCCCCGTGTCTCACCAGCACACCGGATCAGCATGCCCCATCATTCCCCGTGTCTCACCAGCACACCGGATCAGCATGCCCCATCATTCCCCGTGTCTCACCAGCACACCGGATCAGCATGACCCATCATCCCCCGTGTCTCACCAGCACAACGGATCAGCATGTCCCATCATTCCCCGTGTCTCACCAGCACACCAGATCAGCATGCCTCATCATCCCCCCGTGTCTCACCAGCACACTGGATCAGCATGACCCATCATCCCCCGTGTCTCACCAGCACACTGGATCAGCATGCCCCATCATTCCCCGTGTCTCACCAGCACACCAGATCAGCATGCCTCATCATCCCCCCGTGTCTCACCAGCACACCGGATCAGCATGCCTCATCATCCCCCGTGTCTCACCAACACACCAGATCAGCATGCCTCATCATCCCCCCGTGTCTTACCAGCACACCGGATGAGCATGACCCATCATACCCCGTGTCTCACCAGCACACCGGATCAGCATGACCCATCATCCCCCGTGTCTCACCAGCACACCGGATCAGCATGACCCATCATCCCCCGTGTCTCACCAGCACACCGGATCAGCATGTCCCATCATCCCCCGTGTCTCACCAGCACACCGGATCAGCATGACCCATCATCCCCCGTGTCTCACCAGCACACCGGATCAGCATGACCCATCATCCCCCGTGTCTCACCAGCACACCGGATCAGCATGACCCATCATCCCCCATGTCTCACCAGCACACCGGATCAGCATAACCCATCATCCCCCGTGTCTCACCGGCACACCGGATCAGCATGACCCATCATCCCCCATGTCTCACCAGCACACCGGATCAGCATAACCCATCATCCCCCGTGTCTCACTAGCACACCGGATCAGCATGTCCCATCATCCCCCGTGTCTCACCAGCACACCGGATCAGCATGACCCATCATCCGCCGTGTCTCACCAGCACACCGGATCAGCATGCCCCATAATCCCCCGTGTCTCACCAGCACACCGGATCAGCATGCCCCATCATCCCCTGTTTCTCACCAGCACACCGGATCAGCATGTCCCATAATCCCCCGTATCTCACCAGCACACCGGATCAGCGTGTCCCATCATCCCCCGTGTCTCACCAGCACACCGGATCAGCATGTCCCATCATCCCCCGTGTCTCACCAGCACACCGGATCAGCATGACCCATCATCTCCAGTGTCTCACCAGCACTCCGGATCAGCATGTCCCATCATCCCCCGCGTCTCACCAGCACACCGGATTAGCGTGACCCATCATCCCCCGTGTCTCACCAGCACACCGGATCAGCATGCACCATCATCCCCCGTGTCTCACCAGCACACCGGATCAGCATGACCCATCATCCCCCGTGTCTCACCAGCACACCGGATCAGCATGTCCCATCATCCCCCGTGTCTCACCAGCACACCGGATCAGCATGACCCATCATCCTCCGTGTCTCACCAGCACACCGGATCAGCATGTCCCATCATCCCCCGTGTCTCACCAGCACACCGGATCAGCATGACCCATCATCCCCCGTGTCTCACCAGCACACCGGATCAGCATGTCCCATCATCCCCGTGTCTCACCAGCACACCGGATCAGCGTGTCCCATCATCCACCGTGTCTCACCAGCACACCAGATCAGCATGCCTCATCAACCCCCGTGTCTTACCAGCACACCGGATGAGCATGACCCAT
Source organism: Pseudophryne corroboree (assembly GCF_028390025.1). NCBI lineage: Eukaryota > Metazoa > Chordata > Amphibia > Anura > Myobatrachidae > Pseudophryne > Pseudophryne corroboree. The sequence continues at coordinate 11,477,235 of NC_086445.1, read as the reverse complement.
CATACCCCGTGTCTCACCAGCACACCGGATCAGCATGACCCATCATCCTCCGTGTCTCACCAGCACACCGGATCAGCATGTCCCATCATCCCCCGTGTCTCACCAGCACACCGGATCAGCATGACCCATCATCCGCCGTGTCTCACCAGCACACCGGATCAGCATGCCCCATAATCCCCCGTGTCTCACCAGCACACCGGATCAGCATGCCCCATCATCCCCTGTTTCTCACCAGCACACCGGATCAGCATGTCCCATAATCCCCCGTATCTCACCAGCACACCGGATCAGCGTGTCCCATCATCCCCCGTGTCTCACCAGCACACCGGATCAGCGTGTCCCATCATCCCCCGTGTCTCACCAGCACACCGGATCAGCATGACCCATCATCTCCAGTGTCTCACCAGCACTCCGGATCAGCATGTCCCATCATCCCCCGCGTCTCACCAGCACACCGGATCAGCGTGACCCATCATCCCCCGTGTCTCACCAGCACACCGCATCAGCATGCACCATCATCCCCCGTGTCTCACCAGCACACCGGATCAGCATGACCCATCATCCCCCGTGTCTCACCAGCACACCGGATCAGCATGTCCCATCATCCCCCGTGTCTCACCAGCACACCGGATCAGCATGACCCATCATCCTCCGTGTCTCACCAGCACACCGGATCAGCATGTCCCATCATCCCCCGTGTCTCACCAGCACACCGGATCAGCATGACCCATCATCCCCCGTGTCTCACCAGCACACCGGATCAGCATGTCCCATCATACCCGTGTCTCACCAGCACACCGGATCAGCGTGTCCCATCATCCACCGTGTCTCACCAGCACACCAGATCAGCATGCCTCATCAACCCCCGTGTCTTACCAGCACACCGGATGAGCATGACCCATCATACCCCGTGTCTCACCAGCACACCGGATCAGCATGACCAATCATCCCCCGTGTCTCACCAGCACACCGGATCAGCATGTCCTATCATCCCCCGTGTCTCACCAGCACACCGGATCAGCATGTTTCATCATTCCCCGTGTCTCACCAGCACACCGGATCAGCATGCCCCATCATTCCCCGTGTCTCACCAGCACACCGGATCAGCATGTCCCATCATTCCCCGTGTCTCACCAGCACACCGGATCAGCATGCCCCATCAATCCCCGTGTCTCACCAGCACTCCGGATCAGCATGACCCATCATCCCCCGTGTCTCACCAGCACACCGGATCAGCATGTCCCATCATTCCCCGTGTCTCACCAGCACACCGGATCAGCATGTCCCATCATTCCCCGTGTCTCACCAGCACACCGGATCAGCATGCCCCATCATTCCCCGTGTCTCACCAGCACACCGGATCAGCATGCCCCATCATTCCCCGTGTCTCACCAGCACACCGGATCAGCATGACCCATCATCCCCCGTGTCTCACCAGCACAACGGATCAGCATGTCCCATCATTCCCCGTGTCTCACCAGCACACCAGATCAGCATGCCTCATCATCCCCCCGTGTCTCACCAGCACACTGGATCAGCATGACCCATCATCCCCCGTGTCTCACCAGCACACTGGATCAGCATGCCCCATCATTCCCCGTGTCTCACCAGCACACCAGATCAGCATGCCTCATCATCCCCCCGTGTCTCACCAGCACACCGGATCAGCATGCCTCATCATCCCCCGTGTCTCACCAACACACCAGATCAGCATGCCTCATCATCCCCCCGTGTCTTACCAGCACACCGGATGAGCATGACCCATCATACCCCGTGTCTCACCAGCACACCGGATCAGCATGACCCATCATCCCCCGTGTCTCACCAGCACACCGGATCAGCATGACCCATCATCCCCCGTGTCTCACCAGCACACCGGATCAGCATGTCCCATCATCCCCCGTGTCTCACCAGCACACCGGATCAGCATGACCCATCATCCCCCGTGTCTCACCAGCACACCGGATCAGCATGACCCATCATCCCCCGTGTCTCACCAGCACACCGGATCAGCATGACCCATCATCCCCCATGTCTCACCAGCACACCGGATCAGCATAACCCATCATCCCCCGTGTCTCACCGGCACACCGGATCAGCATGACCCATCATCCCCCATGTCTCACCAGCACACCGGATCAGCATAACCCATCATCCCCCGTGTCTCACTAGCACACCGGATCAGCATGTCCCATCATCCCCCGTGTCTCACCAGCACACCGGATCAGCATGACCCATCATCCGCCGTGTCTCACCAGCACACCGGATCAGCATGCCCCATAATCCCCCGTGTCTCACCAGCACACCGGATCAGCATGCCCCATCATCCCCTGTTTCTCACCAGCACACCGGATCAGCATGTCCCATAATCCCCCGTATCTCACCAGCACACCGGATCAGCGTGTCCCATCATCCCCCGTGTCTCACCAGCACACCGGATCAGCATGTCCCATCATCCCCCGTGTCTCACCAGCACACCGGATCAGCATGACCCATCATCTCCAGTGTCTCACCAGCACTCCGGATCAGCATGTCCCATCATCCCCCGCGTCTCACCAGCACACCGGATCAGCGTGACCCATCATCCCCCGTGTCTCACCAGCACACCGGATCAGCATGCACCATCATCCCCCGTGTCTCACCAGCACACCGGATCAGCATGACCCATCATCCCCCGTGTCTCACCAGCACACCGGATCAGCATGTCCCATCATCCCCCGTGTCTCACCAGCACACCGGATCAGCATGACCCATCATCCTCCGTGTCTCACCAGCACACCGGATCAGCATGTCCCATCATCCCCCGTGTCTCACCAGCACACCGGATCAGCATGACCCATCATCCCCCGTGTCTCACCAGCACACCGGATCAGCATGTCCCATCATCCCCGTGTCTCACCAGCACACCGGATCAGCGTGTCCCATCATCCACCGTGTCTCACCAGCACACCAGATCAGCATGCCTCATCAACCCCCGTGTCTTACCAGCACACCGGATGAGCATGACCCATCATACCCCGTGTCTCACCAGCACACCGGATCAGCATGACCAATCATCCCCCGTGTCTCACCAGCACACCGGATCAGCATGTCCTATCATCCCCCGTGTCTCACCAGCACACCGGATCAGCATGTCTCATCATTCCCCGTGTCTCACCAGCACACCGGATCAGCATGCCCCATCATTCCCCGTGTCTCACCAGCACACCGGATCAGCATGTCCCATCATTCCCCGTGTCTCACCAGCACACCGGATCAGCATGCCCCATCAATCCCCGTGTCTCACCAGCACTCCGGATCAGCATGACCCATCATCCCCCGTGTCTCACCAGCACACCGGATCAGCATGTCCCATCATTCCCCGTGTCTCACCAGCACACCGGATCAGCATGTCCCATCATTCCCCGTGTCTCACCAGCACACCGGATCAGCATGCCCCATCATTCCCCGTGTCTCACCAGCACACCGGATCAGCATGCCCCATCATTCCCCGTGTCTCACCAGCACACCGGATCAGCATGACCCATCATCCCCCGTGTCTCACCAGCACACTGGATCAGCATGTCCCATCATTCCCCGTGTCTCACCAGCACACCAGATCAGCATGCCTCATCATCCCCCCGTGTCTCACCAGCACACTGGATCAGCATGACCCATCATCCCCCGTGTCTCACCAGCACACTGGATCAGCATGCCCCATCATTCCCCGTGTCTCACCAGCACACCAGATCAGCATGCCTCATCATCCCCCCGTGTCTCACCAGCACACCGGATCAGCATGCCTCATCATCCCCCGTGTCTCACCAGCACACCGGATCAGCATGCCTCATCATCCCCCGTGTCTCACCAACACACCAGATCAGCATGCCTCATCATCCCCCCGCGTCTTACCAGCACACCGGATGAGCATGACCCATCATACCCCGTGTCTCACCAGCACACCGGATCAGCATGACCCATCATCCCCCGTGTCTCACCAGCACACCGGATCAGCATGACCCATCATCCCCCATGTCTCACCAGCACACCGGATCAGCATGACCCATCATCCCCCATGTCTCACCAGCACACCGGATCAGCATAACCCATCATCCCCCGTGTCTCACCGGCACACCGGATCAGCATGACCCATCATCCCCCATGTCTCACCAGCACACCGGATCAGCATAACCCATCATCCCCAGTGTCTCACCAGCACACCGGATCAGCATGTCCCATCATCCCCCGTGTCTCACCAGCACACCGGATCAGCATGACCCATCATCCGCCGTGTCTCACCAGCACACCGGATCAGCATGCCCCATAATCCCCCGTGTCTCACCAGCACACCGGATCAGCATGCCCCATCATCCCCTGTTTCTCACCAGCACACCGGATCAGCATGTCCCATAATCCCCCGTATCTCACCAGCACACCGGATCAGCGTGTCCCGTCATCCCCCGTGTCTCACCAGCACACCGGATCAGCGTGTCCCATCATCCCCCGTGTCTCACCAGCACACCGGATCAGCATGACCCATCATCTCCAGTGTCTCACCAGCACTCCGGATCAGCATGTCCCATCATCCCCCGCGTCTCACCAGCACACCGGATCAGCGTGACCCATCATCCCCCGTGTCTCACCAGCACACCGCATCAGCATGCACCATCATCCCCCGTGTCTCACCAGCACACCGGATCAGCATGACCCATCATCCCCCGTGTCTCACCAGCACACCGGATCAGCATGTCCCATCATCCCCCGTGTCTCACCAGCACACCGGATCAGCATGACCCATCATCCTCCGTGTCTCACCAGCACACCGGATCAGCATGTCCCATCATCCCCCGTGTCTCACCAGCACACCGGATCAGCATGACCCATCATCCCCCGTGTCTCACCAGCACACCGGATCAGCATGTCCCATCATCCCCGTGTCTCACCAGCACACCGGATCAGCGTGTCCCATCATCCACCGTGTCTCACCAGCACACCAGATCAGCATGCCTCATCAACCCCCGTGTCTTACCAGCACACCGGATGAGCATGACCCATCATACCCCGTGTCTCACCAGCACACCGGATCAGCATGACCAATCATCCCCCGTGTCTCACCAGCACACCGGATCAGCATGTCCTATCATCCCCCGTGTCTCACCAGCACACCGGATCAGAATGTTTCATCATTCCCCGTGTCTCACCAGCACACCGGATCAGCATGCCCCATCATTCCCCGTGTCTCACCAGCACACCGGATCAGCATGTCCCATCATTCCCCGTGTCTCACCAGCACACCGGATCAGCATGCCCCATCAATCCCCGTGTCTCACCAGCACTCCGGATCAGCATGACCCATCATCCCCCGTGTCTCACCAGCACAACGGATCAGCATGTCCCATCATTCCCCGTGTCTCACCAGCACACCAGATCAGCATGCCTCATCATCCCCCCGTGTCTCACCAGCACACTGGATCAGCATGACCCATCATCCCCCGTGTCTCACCAGCACACTGGATCAGCATGCCCCATCATTCCCCGTGTCTCACCAGCACACCAGATCAGCATGCCTCATCATCCCCCCGTGTCTCACCAGCACACCGGATCAGCATGCCTCATCATCCCCCGTGTCTCACCAACACACCAGATCAGCATGCCTCATCATCCCCCCGTGTCTTACCAGCACACCGGATGAGCATGACCCATCATACCCCGTGTCTCACCAGCACACCGGATCAGCATGACCCATCATCCCCCGTGTCTCACCAGCACACCGGATCAGCATGACCCATCATCCCCCGTGTCTCACCAGCACACCGGATCAGCATGTCCCATCATCCCCCGTGTCTCACCAGCACACCGGATCAGCATGACCCATCATCCCCCGTGTCTCACCAGCACACCGGATCAGCATGACCCATCATCCCCCGTGTCTCACCAGCACACCGGATCAGCATGACCCATCATCCCCCATGTCTCACCAGCACACCGGATCAGCATAACCCATCATCCCCCGTGTCTCACCGGCACACCGGATCAGCATGACCCATCATCCCCCATGTCTCACCAGCACACCGGATCAGCATAACCCATCATCCCCCGTGTCTCACTAGCACACCGGATCAGCATGTCCCATCATCCCCCGTGTCTCACCAGCACACCGGATCAGCATGACCCATCATCCGCCGTGTCTCACCAGCACACCGGATCAGCATGCCCCATAATACCCCGTGTCTCACCAGCACACCGGATCAGCATGCCCCATCATCCCCTGTTTCTCACCAGCACACCGGATCAGCATGTCCCATAATCCCCCGTATCTCACCAGCACACCGGATCAGCATGTCCCATCATCCCCCGTGTCTCACCAGCACACCGGATCAGCATGTCCCATCATCCCCCGTGTCTCACCAGCACACCGGATCAGCATGACCCATCATCTCCAGTGTCTCACCAGCACTCCGGATCAGCATGTCCCATCATCCCCCGCGTCTCACCAGCACACCGGATCAGCGTGACCCATCATCCCCCGTGTCTCACCAGCACACCGGATCAGCATGCACCATCATCCCCCGTGTCTCACCAGCACACCGGATCAGCATGACCCATCATCCCCCGTGTCTCACCAGCACACCGGATCAGCATGTCCCATCATCCCCCGTGTCTCACCAGCACACCGGATCAGCATGACCCATCATCCTCCGTGTCTCACCAGCACACCGGATCAGCATGTCCCATCATCCCCCGTGTCTCACCAGCACACCGGATCAGCATGACCCATCATCCCCCGTGTCTCACCAGCACACCGGATCAGCATGTCCCATCATCCCCGTGTCTCACCAGCACACCGGATCAGCGTGTCCCATCATCCACCGTGTCTCACCAGCACACCAGATCAGCATGCCTCATCAACCTCCGTGTCTTACCAGCACACCGGATGAGCATGACCCATCATACCCCGTGTCTCACCAGCACACCGGATCAGCATGACCAATCATCCCCCGTGTCTCACCAGCACACCGGATCAGCATGTCCTATCATCCCCCGTGTCTCACCAGCACACCGGATCAGCATGTCTCATCATTCCCCGTGTCTCACCAGCACACCGGATCAGCATGCCCCATCATTCCCCGTGTCTCACCAGCACACCGGATCAGCATGTCCCATCATTCCCCGTGTCTCACCAGCACACCGGATCAGCATGCCCCATCAATCCCCGTGTCTCACCAGCACTCCGGATCAGCATGACCCATCATCCCCCGTGTCTCACCAGCACACCGGATCAGCATGTCCCATCATTCCCCGTGTCTCACCAGCACACCGGATCAGCATGTCCCATCATTCCCCGTGTCTCACCAGCACACCGGATCAGCATGCCCCATCATTCCCCGTGTCTCACCAGCACACCGGATCAGCATGCCCCATCATTCCCCGTGTCTCACCAGCACACCGGATCAGCATGACCCATCATCCCCCGTGTCTCACCAGCACACCGGATCAGCATGTCCCATCATTCCCCGTGTCTCACCAGCACACCAGATCAGCATGCCTCATCATCCCCCCGTGTCTCACCAGCACACCGGATCAGCATGACCCATCATCCCCCGTGTCTCACCAGCACACCGGATCAGCATGCCCCATCATTCCCCGTGTCTCACCAGCACACCAGATCAGCATGCCTCATCATCCCCCCGTGTCTCACCAGCACACCGGATCAGCATGACCCATCATCCCCCGTGTCTCACCAGCACACCGGATCAGCATGCCCCATCATCCCCCGTGTCTCACCAGCACACCAAATCAGCATGCCCCATCATCCCCCATGTCTCATCAGCACACCGGATCAGCATGCCCCATCATCCCCAGTGTCTCACCAGCACACCGGATCAGCATGCCCCATCATCCCCCGTGTCTCACCAGCACACCGGATCAGCATGACCCATCATTCCCCGTGTCTCACCAGCACACCGGATCAGCATGTCCCATCATCCCCCGTGTCTCACCAGCACACCGGATCAGCATGACCCATCATCCCCAGTGTCTCAACAGCACACCGGATCAGCATGTCCCATCATCCCCCGTGTCTCACCAGCACACCGGATCAGCATGTCCCATCATCCCTCGTGTCTCACCAGCACACCGGATCAGCATGACCCATCATCCCCAGTGTATCACCAGCACACCGGATCAGCATGACCCATCATCCCCCGTGTCTCATCAGCACAGCCCATCAGCATGCCCCATCATCCCCCGTGTCTCACCAGCACACCGGATCAGCGTGTCCCATCATCCCCCATGTCTTACCAGCACACCGGATCAGCATGCCCCATCATCCCCCGTGTCTCAACAGCACACCAGATCAGCATGTCCCATCATCCCCCGTGTCTCACCAGCACACCGGATCAGCATGACCCATCATCCCCCGTGTCTCACCAGCACACCGGATCAGCATGCCCCATCATCCCCCGTGTCTCACCAGCACACCGGATCAGCATGTCCCATCATCCCCCGTGTCTCACCAGCACACCGGATCAGCATAACCCATCATCACCCGTGTCTCACCAGCACACCGGATCAGCATGTCCCATCATCCCCCGTGTCTCACCAGCACACCGGATCAGCATGACCCATCATCCCCCGTGTCTCACCAGCACACCGGATCAGCATGCCCCATCATCCCCCGTGTCTCACCGGCACACCGGATCAGCATGACCCATCATCCCCCATGTCTCACCAGCACACCGGATCAGCATAACCCATCATCCCCCGTGTCTCACCAGCACACCGGATCAGCATGTCCCATCATCCCCCGTGTCTCACCAGCACACCGGATCAGCATGACCCATCATCCGCCGTGTCTCACCAGCACACCGGATCAGCATGCCCCATAATCCCCCGTGTCTCACCAGCACACCGGATCAGCATGCCCCATCATCCCCTGTTTCTCACCAGCACACCGGATCAGCATGTCCCATCATCCCCCGTGTCTCACCAGCACACCTGATCAGCACGTCCCATCATCCCCCGTGTCTCACCAGCACACCGGATCAGCGTGTCCCATCATCCCCCGTGTCTCACCAGCACACCGGATCAGCATGACCCATCATCTCCAGTGTCTCACCAGCACTCCGGATCAGCATGTCCCATCATCCCCCGCGTCTCACCAGCACACCGGATCAGCGTGACCCATCATCCCCCGTGTCTCACCAGCACACCGGATCAGCATGCACCATCATCCCCCGTGTCTCACCAGCACACCGGATCAGCATGACCCATCATCCCCCGTGTCTCACCAGCACACCGGATCAGCATGTCCCATCATCCCCCGTGTCTCACCAGCACACCGGATCAGCATGACCCATCATCCTCCGTGTCTCACCAGCACACCGGATCAGCATGTCCCATCATCCCCCGTGTCTCACCAGCACACCGGATCAGCATGACCCATCATCCCCCGTGTCTCACCAGCACACCGGATCAGCATGTCCCATCATCCCCGTGTCTCACCAGCACACCGGATCAGCATGTCCCATCATCCACCGTGTCTCACCAGCACACCAGATCAGCATGCCTCATCAACCCCCGTGTCTTACCAGCACACCGGATGAGCATGACCCATCATACCCAGTGTCTCACCAGCACACCGGATCAGCATGACCAATCATCCCCCGTGTCTCACCAGCACACCGGATCAGCATGTCCTATCATCCCCCGTGTCTCACCAGCACACCGGATCAGCATGTCTCATCATTCCCCGTGTCTCACCAGCACACCGGATCAGCATGCCCCATCATTCCCCGTGTCTCACCAGCACACCGGATCAGCATGTCCCATCATTCCCCGTGTCTCACCAGCACACCGGATCAGCATGCCCCATCAATCCCCGTGTCTCACCAGCACTCCGGATCAGCATGACCCATCATCCCCCGTGTCTCACCAGCACACCGGATCAGCATGTCCCATCATTCCCCGTGTCTCACCAGCACACCGGATCAGCATGTCCCATCATTCCCCGTGTCTCACCAGCACACCGGATCAGCATGCCCCATCATTCCCCGTGTCTCACCAGCACACCGGATCAGCATGCCCCATCATTCCCCGTGTCTCACCAGCACACCGGATCAGCATGACCCATCATCCCCCGTGTCTCACCAGCACACCGGATCAGCATGTCCCATCATTCCCCGTGTCTCACCAGCACACCAGATCAGCATGCCTCATCATCCCCCCGTGTCTCACCAGCACACTGGATCAGCATGACCCATCATCCCCCGTGTCTCACCAGCACACTGGATCAGCATGCCCCATCATTCCCCGTGTCTCACCAGCACACCAGATCAGCATGCCTCATCATCCCCCCGTGTCTCACCAGCACACCGGATCAGCATGCCTCATCATCCCCCGTGTCTCACCAACACACCAGATCAGCATGCCTCATCATCCCCCCGTGTCTTACCAGCACACCGGATGAGCATGACCCATCATACCCCGTGTCTCACCAGCACACCGGATCAGCATGACCCATCATCCCCCGTGTCTCACCAGCACACCGGATCAGCATGACCCATCATCCCCCGTGTCTCACCAGCACACCGGATCAGCATGTCGCATCATCCCCCGTGTCTCACCAGCACACCGGATCAGCATGACCCATCATCCCCCGTGTCTCACCAGCACACCGGATCAGCATGTCCCATCATCCCCCGTGTCTCACCAGCACACCGGATCAGCATGCCCCATCATCCCCAGTGTCTCACCAGCACACCGGATCAGCATGACCCATCATCCCCCGTGTCTCACCAGCACACCGGATCAGCATGACCCATCATCCCCCGTGTCTCACCAGCACACCGGATCAGCATGTCCCATCATTCCCCGTGTCTCACCAGCACACCGGATCAGCATGCCCCATCATTCCCCGTGTCTCACCAGCACACCAGATCAGCATGCCTCATCATCCCCCCGTGTCTCACCAGCACACCGGATCAGCATGACCCATCATCCCCCGTGTCTCACCAGCACACCGGATCAGCATGCCCCATCATTCCCCGTGTCTCACCAGCACACCAGAGTAGCATGCCTCATCATCCCCCCGTGTCTCACCAGCACACCGGATCAGCATGACCCATCATCCCCCGTGTCTCACCAGCACACCGGATCAGCATGCCCCATCATCCCCCGTGTCTCACCAGCACACCAAATCAGCATGCCCCATCATCCCCCATGTCTCATCAGCACACCAGATCAGCATGCCCCATCATCCCCAGTGTCTCACCAGCACACCGGATCAGCATGCCCCATCATCCCCCGTGTCTCACCAGCACACCGGATCAGCATGACCCATCATTCCCCGTGTCTCACCAGCACACCGGATCAGCATGTCCCATCATCCCCCGTGTCTCACCAGCACACCGGATCAGCATGACCCATCATCCCCAGTGTCTCAACAGCACACCGGATCAGCATGTCCCATCATCCCCCGTGTCTCACCAGCACACCGGATCAGCATGTCCCATCATCCCTCGTGTCTCACCAGCACACCGGATCAGCATGACCCATCTTCCCCAGTGTATCACCAGCACACCGGATCAGCATGACCCATCATCCCCCGTGTCTCATCAGCACAGCCCATCAGCATGCCCCATCATCCCCCGTGTCTCACCAGCACTCCGGATCAGCGTGTCCCATCATCCCCCATGTCTTACCAGCACACCGGATCAGCATGCCCCATCATCCCCCGTGTCTCACCAGCACACCAGATCAGCATGTCCCATCATCCCCCGTGTCTCACCAGCACACCGGATCAGCATGACCCATCATCCCCCGTGTCTCACCAGCACACCGGATCAGCATGCCCCATCATCCCCCGTGTCTCACCAGCACACCGGATCAGCATGTCCCATCATCCCCCGTGTCTCACCAGCACACCGGATCAACATGTCCCATCATCCCCCGTGTCTCACCAGCACACCGGATCAGCATGCCCCATCATCCCCCGTTTCTCATCAGCACACCGGATCAGCATGCCCCATCATCCCCCGTGTCTCACCAGCACACCGGATCAGCATAACCCATCATCCCCCGTGTCTCACCAGCACACCGGATCAGCATGACCCATCATCCCCCGTGTCTCACCAGCACACCGGATCAGCATGACCCATCATCCCCCATGTCTCACCAGCACACCGGATCAGCATAACCCATCATCCCCCGTGTCTCACCGGCACACCGGATCAGCATGACCCATCATCCCCCATGTCTCACCAGCACACCGGATCAGCATAACCCATCATCCCCCGTGTCTCACCAGCACACCGGATCAGCATGTCCCATCATCCCCCGTGTCTCACCAGCACACCGGATCAGCATGACCCATCATCCGCCGTGTCTCACCAGCACACCGGATCAGCATGCCCCATAATCCCCCGTGTCTCACCAGCACACCGGATCAGCATGCCCCATCATCCCCTGTTTCTCACCAGCACACCGGATCAGCATGTCCCATCATCCCCCGTGTCTCACCAGCACACCTGATCAGCACGTCCCATCATCCCCCGTGTCTCACCAGCACACCGGATCAGCGTGTCCCATCATCCCCCGTGTCTCACCAGCACACCGGATCAGCATGACCCATCATCTCCAGTGTCTCACCAGCACTCCGGATCAGCATGTCCCATCATCCCCCGCGTCTCACCAGCACACCGGATCAGCGTGACCCATCATCCCCCGTGTCTCACCAGCACACCGGATCAGCATGCACCATCATCCCCCGTGTCTCACCAGCACACCGGATCAGCATGACCCATCATCCCCCGTGTCTCACCAGCACACCGGATCAGCATGTCCCATCATCCCCCGTGTCTCACCAGCACACCGGATCAGCATGACCCATCATCCTCCGTGTCTCACCAGCACACCGGATCAGCATGTCCCATCATCCCCCGTGTCTCACCAGCACACCGGATCAGCAAGACCCATCATCCCCCGTGTCTCACCAGCACACCGGATCAGCATGTCCCATCATCCCCGTGTCTCACCAGCACACCGGATCAGCGTGTCCCATCATCCACCGTGTCTCACCAGCACACCAGATCAGCATGCCTCATCAACCCCCGTGTCTTACCAGCACACCGGATGAGCATGACCCATCATACCCAGTGTCTCACCAGCACACCGGATCAGCATGACCAATCATCCCCCGTGTCTCACCAGCACACCGGATCAGCATGTCCTATCATCCCCCGTGTCTCACCAGCACACCGGATCAGCATGTCTCATCATTCCCCGTGTCTCACTAGCACACCGGATCAGCATGCCCCATCATTCCCCGTGTCTCACCAGCACACCGGATCAGCATGTCCCATCATTCCCCGTGTCTCACCAGCACACCGGATCAGCATGCCCCATCAATCCCCGTGTCTCACCAGCACTCCGGATCAGCATGACCCATCATCCCCCGTGTCTCACCAGCACACCGGATCAGCATGTCCCATCATTCCCCGTGTCTCACCAGCACACCGGATCAGCATGTCCCATCATTCCCCGTGTCTCACCAGCACACCGGATCAGCATGCCCCATCATTCCCCGTGTCTCACCAGCACACCGGATCAGCATGCCCCATCATTCCCCGTGTCTCACCAGCACACCGGATCAGCATGACCCATCATCCCCCGTGTCTCACCAGCACACCGGATCAGCATGTCCCATCATTCCCCGTGTCTCACCAGCACACCAGATCAGCATGCCTCATCATCCCCCCGTGTCTCACCAGCACACTGGATCAGCATGACCCATCATCCCCCGTGTCTCACCAGCACACTGGATCAGCATGCCCCATCATTCCCCGTGTCTCACCAGCACACCAGATCAGCATGCCTCATCATCCCCCCGTGTCTCACCAGCACACCGGATCAGCATGCCTCATCATCCCCCGTGTCTCACCAACACACCAGATCAGCATGCCTCATCATCCCCCCGTGTCTTACCAGCACACCGGATGAGCATGACCCATCATACCCCGTGTCTCACCAGCACACCGGATCAGCATGACCCATCATCCCCCGTGTCTCACCAGCACACCGGATCAGCATGACCCATCATCCCCCGTGTCTCACCAGCACACCGGATCAGCATGTCCCATCATCCCCCGTGTCTCACCAGCACACCGGATCAGCATGACCCATCATCCCCCGTGTCTCACCAGCACACCGGATCAGCATGTCCCATCATCCCCCGTGTCTCACCAGCACACCGGATCAGCATGCCCCATCATCCCCAGTGTCTCACCAGCACACCGGATCAGCATGACCCATCATCCCCCGTGTCTCACCAGCACACCGGATCAGCATGACCCATCATCCCCCGTGTCTCACCAGCACACCGGATCAGCATGTCCCATCATTCCCCGTGTCTCACCAGCACACCGGATCAGCATGCCCCATCATTCCCCGTGTCTCACCAGCACACCAGATCAGCATGCCTCATCATCCCCCCGTGTCTCACCAGCACACCGGATCAGCATGACCCATCATCCCCCGTGTCTCACCAGCACACCGGATCAGCATGCCCCATCATTCCCCGTGTCTCACCAGCACACCAGATCAGCATGCCTCATCATCCCCCCGTGTCTCAGCAGCACACCGGATCAGCATGACCCATCATCCCCCGTGTCTCACCAGCACACCTGATCAGCACGTCCCATCATCCCCCGTGTCTCACCAGCACACCGGATCAGCGTGTCCCATCATCCCCCGTGTCTCACCAGCACACCGGATCAGCATGACCCATCATCTCCAGTGTCTCACCAGCACTCCGGATCAGCATGTCCCATCATCCCCCGCGTCTCACCAGCACACCGGATCAGCGTGACCCATCATCCCCCGTGTCTCACCAGCACACCGGATCAGCATGCACCATCATCCCCCGTGTCTCACCAGCACACCGGATCAGCATGACCCATCATCCCCCGTGTCTCACCAGCACACCGGATCAGCATGTCCCATCATCCCCCGTGTCTCACCAGCACACCGGATCAGCATGACCCATCATCCTCCGTGTCTCACCAGCACACCGGATCAGCATGTCCCATCATCCCCCGTGTCTCACCAGCACACCGGATCAGCAAGACCCATCATCCCCCGTGTCTCACCAGCACACCGGATCAGCATGTCCCATCATCCCCGTGTCTCACCAGCACACCGGATCAGCGTGTCCCATCATCCACCGTGTCTCACCAGCACACCAGATCAGCATGCCTCATCAACCCCCGTGTCTTACCAGCACACCGGATGAGCATGACCCATCATCCCCAGTGTCTCACCAGCACACCGGATCAGCATGACCAATCATCCCCCGTGTCTCACCAGCACACCGGATCAGCATGTCCTATCATCCCCCGTGTCTCACCAGCACACCGGATCAGCATGTCTCATCATTCCCCGTGTCTCACTAGCACACCGGATCAGCATGCCCCATCATTCCCCGTGTCTCACCAGCACACCGGATCAGCATGTCCCATCATTCCCCGTGTCTCACCAGCACACCGGATCAGCATGCCCCATCAATCCCCGTGTCTCACCAGCACTCCGGATCAGCATGACCCATCATCCCCCGTGTCTCACCAGCACACCGGATCAGCATGTCCCATCATTCCCCGTGTCTCACCAGCACACCGGATCAGCATGTCCCATCATTCCCCGTGTCTCACCAGCACACCGGATCAGCATGCCCCATCATTCCCCGTGTCTCACCAGCACACCGGATCAGCATGCCCCATCATTCCCCGTGTCTCACCAGCACACCGGATCAGCATGACCCATCATCCCCCGTGTCTCACCAGCACACCGGATCAGCATGTCCCATCATTCCCCGTGTCTCACCAGCACACCAGATCAGCATGCCTCATCATCCCCCCGTGTCTCACCAGCACACTGGATCAGCATGACCCATCATCCCCCGTGTCTCACCAGCACACTGGATCAGCATGCCCCATCATTCCCCGTGTCTCACCAGCACACCAGATCAGCATGCCTCATCATCCCCCCGTGTCTCACCAGCACACCGGATCAGCATGCCTCATCATCCCCCGTGTCTCACCAACACACCAGATCAGCATGCCTCATCATCCCCCCGTGTCTTACCAGCACACCGGATGAGCATGACCCATCATACCCCGTGTCTCACCAGCACACCGGATCAGCATGACCCATCATCCCCCGTGTCTCACCAGCACACCGGATCAGCATGACCCATCATCCCCCGTGTCTCACCAGCACACCGGATCAGCATGTCCCATCATCCCCCGTGTCTCACCAGCACACCGGATCAGCATGACCCATCATCCCCCGTGTCTCACCAGCACACCGGATCAGCATGTCCCATCATCCCCCGTGTCTCACCAGCACACCGGATCAGCATGCCCCATCATCCCCAGTGTCTCACCAGCACACCGGATCAGCATGACCCATCATCCCCCGTGTCTCACCAGCACACCGGATCAGCATGACCCATCATCCCCCGTGTCTCACCAGCACACCGGATCAGCATGTCCCATCATTCCCCGTGTCTCACCAGCACACCGGATCAGCATGCCCCATCATTCCCCGTGTCTCACCAGCACACCAGATCAGCATGCCTCATCATCCCCCCGTGTCTCACCAGCACACCGGATCAGCATGACCCATCATCCCCCGTGTCTCACCAGCACACCGGATCAGCATGCCCCATCATTCCCCGTGTCTCACCAGCACACCAGATCAGCATGCCTCATCATCCCCCCGTGTCTCAGCAGCACACCGGATCAGCATGACCCATCATCCCCCGTGTCTCACCAGCACACCGGATCAGCATGCCCCATCATCCCCCGTGTCTCACCAGCACACCAAATCAGCATGCCCCATCATCCCCCATGTCTCATCAGCACACCGGATCAGCATGCCCCATCATCCCCAGTGTCTCACCAGCACACCGGATCAGCATGCCCCATCATCCCCCGTGTCTCACCAGCACACCGGATCAGCATGACCAATCATTCCCCGTGTCTCACCAGCACACCGGATCAGCATGTCCCATCATCCCCCGTGTCTCACCAGCACACCGGATCAGCATGACCCATCATCCCCAGTGTCTCAACAGCACACCGGATCAGCATGTCCCATCATCCCCCGTGTCTCACCAGCACACCGGATCAGCATGTCCCATCATCCCTCGTGTCTCACCAGCACACCGGATCAGCATGACCCATCATCCCCAGTGTATCACCAGCACACCGGATCAGCATGACCCATCATGCCCCGTGTCTCATCAGCACAGCCCATCAGCATGCCCCATCATCCCCCGTGTCTCACCAGCACACCGGATCAGCGTGTCCCATCATCCCCCATGTCTTACCAGCACACCGGATCAGCATGCCCCATCATCCCCGTGTCTCACCAGCACACCAGATCAGCATGTCCCATCATCCCCCGTGTCTCACCAGCACACCGGATCAGCATGACCCATCATCCCCCGTGTCTCACCAGCACACCGGATCAGCATGCCCCATCATCCCCCGTGTCTCACCAGCACACCGGATCAGCATGTCCCATCATCCCCCGTGTCTCACCAGCACACCGGATCAACATGTCCCATCATCCCCCGTGTCTCACCAGCACACCGGATCAGCATGCCCCATCATCCCCCGTTTCTCATCAGCACACCGGATCAGCATGCCCCATCATCCCCCGTGTCTCACCAGCACACCGGATCAGCATAACCCATCATCCCCCGTGTCTCACCAGCACACCGGATCAGCATGACCCATCATCCCCCGTGTCTCACCAGCACACCGGATCAGCATGACCCATCATCCCCCATGTCTCACCAGCACACCGGATCAGCATAACCCATCATCCCCCGTGTCTCACCGGCACACCGGATCAGCATGACCCATCATCCCCCATGTCTCACCAGCACACCGGATCAGCATAACCCATCATCCCCCGTGTCTCACCAGCACACCGGATCAGCATGTCCCATCATCCCCCGTGTCTCACCAGCACACCGGATCAGCATGACCCATCATCCGCCGTGTCTCACCAGCACACCGGATCAGCATGCCCCATAATCCCCCGTGTCTCACCAGCACACCGGATCAGCATGCCCCATCATCCCCTGTTTCTCACCAGCACACCGGATCAGCATGTCCCATCATCCCCCGTGTCTCACCAGCACACCTGATCAGCGCGTCCCATCATCCCCCGTGTCTCACCAGCACACCGGATCAGCGTGTCCCATCATCCCCCGTGTCTCACCAGCACACCGGATCAGCATGACCCATCATCCCCAGTGTCTCACCAGCACTCCGGATCAGCATGTCCCATCATCCCCCGCGTCTCACCAGCACACCGGATCAGCGTGACCCATCATCCCCCGTGTCTCACCAGCACACCGGATCAGCATGCCCCATCATCCCCCGTTTCTCATCAGCACACCGGATCAGCATGCCCCATCATCCCCCGTGTCTCACCAGCACACCAGATCAGCATAACCCATCATCCCCCGTGTCTCACCAGCACACCGGATCAGCATGACCCATCATCCCCCGTGTCTCACCAGCACACCGGATCAGCATGACCCATCATCCCCCATGTCTCACCAGCACACCGGATCAGCATAACCCATCATCCCCCGTGTCTCACCGGCACACCGGATCAGCATGACCCATCATCCCCCATGTCTCACCAGCACACCGGATCAGCATAACCCATCATCCCCCGTGTCTCACCAGCACACCGGATCAGCATGTCCCATCATCCCCCGTGTCTCACCAACACACCGGATCAGCATGACCCATCATCCGCCGTGTCTCACCAGCACACCGGATCAGCATGCCCCATAATCCCCCGTGTCTCACCAGCACACCGGATCAGCATGCCCCATCATCCCCTGTTTCTCACCAGCACTCCGGATCAGCATGTCCCATCATCCCCCGTGTCTCACCAGCACACCGGATCAGCGTGTCCCATCATCCCCCGTGTCTCACCAGCACACCGGATCAGCGTGTCCCATCATCCCCCGTGTCTCACCAGCACTCCGGATCAGCATGTCCCATCATCCCCCGTGTCTCACCAGCACACCGGATCAGCGTGTCCCATCATCCCCCGTGTCTCACCAGCACACCGGATCAGCGTGTCCCATCATCCCCCGTGTCTCACCAGCACACCGGATCAGCATGACCCATCATCTCCAGTGTCTCACCAGCACTCCGGATCAGCATGTCCCATCATCCCCCGCGTCTCACCAGCACACCGGATCAGCATGACCCATCATCCCCCGTGTCTCACCAGCACACCGGATCAGCATGCACCATCATCCCCCGTGTCTCACCAGCACACCGGATCAGCATGCCCCATCATCCCCCGTGTCTCACCAGCACACCGGATCAGCATAACCCATCATCCCCCGTGTCTCACCAGCACACCGGATCAGCATGACCCATCATCCCCCGTGTCTCACCAGCACACCGGATCAGCATGACCCATCATCCCCCATGTCTCACCAGCACACCGGATCAGCATAACCCATCATCCCCCGTGTCTCACCGGCACACCGGATCAGCATGACCCATCATCCCCCGTGTCTCACCAGCACACCGGATCAGCATAACCCATCATCCCCCTTGTCTCACCGGCACACCGGATCAGCATGACCCATCATCCCCCATGTCTCACCAGCACACCGGATCAGCATAACCCATCATCCCCCGTGTCTCACCAGCACACCGGATCAGCATGTCCCATCATCCCCCGTGTCTCACCAACACACCGGATCAGCATGACCCATCGTCCGCCGTGTCTCACCAGCACACCGGATCAGCATGCCCCATAATCCCCCGTGTCTCACCAGCACACCGGATCAGCATGACCCATCATCCCCCGTGTCTCACCAGCACACCGGATCAGCATGCCCCATCATCCCCTGTTTCTCACCAGCACTCCGGATCAGCATGTCCCATCATCCCCCGTGTCTCACCAGCATACCGGATCAGCGTGTCCCATCATCCCCCGTGTCTCACCAGCACTCCGGATCAGCATGTCCCATCATCCCCCGTGTCTCACCAGCATACCGGATCAGCGTGTCCCATCATCCCCCGTGTCTCACCAGCACACCGGATCAGCGTGTCCCATCATCCCCAGTGTCTCAACAGCACACCGGATCAGCATGTCCCATCATCCCCCGTGTCTCACCAGCACACCGGATCAGCATGTCCCATCATCCCTCGTGTCTCACCAGCACACCGGATCAGCATGACCCATCATCCCCAGTGTATCACCAGCACACCGGATCAGCATGACCCATCATCCCCCGTGTCTCATCAGCACAGCCCATCAGCATGCCCCATCATCCCCCGTGTCTCACCAGCACACCGGATCAGCGTGTCCCATCATCCCCCAAGTCTCACCAGCATACCGGATCAGCATGCCCCATCATCCCCCGTGGCTCACCAGCACACCAGATCAGCATGTCCCATCATCCCCCGTGTCTCACCAGCACACCGGATCAGCATGACCCATCATCCCCCGTGTCTCACCAGCACACCGGATCAGCATGCCCCATCATCCCCCGTGTCTCACCAGCACACCGGATCAGCATGTCCCATCATCCCCCGTGTCTCATCAGCACACCGGATCAACATGTCCCATTATCCCCCGTGTCTCACCAGCACACCGGATCAGCATGCCCCATCATCCCCCGTTTCTCATCAGCACACCGGATCAGCATGCCCCATCATCCCCCGTGTCTCACCAGCACACCGGATCAGCATAACCCATCATCCCCCGTGTCTCACCAGCACACCGGATCAGCATGACCCATCATCCCCCGTGTCTCACCAGCGCACCGGATCAGCATGACCCATCATCCCCCATGTCTCACCAGCACACCGGATCAGCATAACCCATCATCCCCCGTGTCTCACCGGCACACCGGATCAGCATGACCCATCATCCCCCATGTCTCACCAGCACACCGGATCAGCATAACCCATCATCCCCCGTGTCTCACCAGCACACCGGATCAGCATGTCCCATCATCCCCCGTGTCTCACCAACACACCGGATCAGCATGACCCATCATCCGCCGTGTCTCACCAGCACACCGGATCAGCATGCCCCATAATCCCCCGTGTCTCACCAGCACACCGGATCAGCATGCCCCATCATCCCCTGTTTCTCACCAGCTCTCCGGATCAGCATGTCCCATCATCCCCCGTGTCTCACCAGCACACCGGATCAGCGTGTCCCATCATCCCCCGTGTCTCACCAGCACACCGGATCAGCGTGTCCCATCATCCCCCGTGTCTCACCAGCACTCCGGATCAGCATGTCCCATCATCCCCCGTGTCTCACCAGCACACCGGATCAGCGTGTCCCATCATCCCCCGTGTCTCACCAGCACACCGGATCAGCGTGTCCCATCATCCCCCGTGTCTCACCAGCACACCGGATCAGCATGACCCATCATCTCCAGTGTCTCACCAGCACTCCGGATCAGCATGTCCCATCATCCCCCGCGTCTCACCAGCACACCGGATCAGCATGACCCATCATCCCCCGTGTCTCACCAGCACACCGGATCAGCATGCACCATCATACCCCGTGTCTCACCAGCACACCGGATCAGCATAACCCATCATCCCCCGTGTCTCACCAGCACACCGGATCAGCATGTCCCATCATCCCCCGTGTCTCACCAACACACCGGATCAGCATGACCCATCGTCCGCCGTGTCTCACCAGCACACCGGATCAGCATGCCCCATAATCCCCCGTGTCTCACCAGCACACCGGATCAGCATGACCCATCATCCCCCGTGTCTCACCAGCACACCGGATCAGCATGCCCCATCATCCCCTGTTTCTCACCAGCACTCCGGATCAGCATGTCCCATCATCCCCCGTGTCTCACCAGCATACCGGATCAGCGTGTCCCATCATCCCCCGTGTCTCACCAGCACTCCGGATCAGCATGTCCCATCATCCCCCGTGTCTCACCAGCACACCAGATCAGCATGTCCCATCATCCCCCGTGTCTCACCAGCACACCGGATCAGCATGACCCATCATCCCCCGTGTCTCACCAGCACACCGGATCAGCATGCCCCATCATCCCCCGTGTCTCACCAGCACACCGGATCAGCATGTCCCATCATCCCCCGTGTCTCACCAGCACACCGGATCAACATGTCCCATTATCCCCCGTGTCTCACCAGCACACCGGATCAGCATGCCCCATCATCCCCCGTTTCTCATCAGCACACCGGATCAGCATGCCCCATCATCCCCCGTGTCTCACCAGCACACCGGATCAGCATAACCCATCATCCCCCGTGTCTCACCAGCACACCGGATCAGCATGACCCATCATCCCCCGTGTCTCACCAGCACACCGGATCAGCATGACCCATCATCCCCCATGTCTCACCAGCACACCGGATCAGCATAACCCATCATCCCCCGTGTCTCACCGGCACACCGGATCAGCATGACCCATCATCCCCCATGTCTCACCAGCACACCGGATCAGCATAACCCATCATCCCCCGTGTCTCACCAGCACACCGGATCAGCATGTCCCATCATCCCCCGTGTCTCACCAACACACCGGATCAGCATGACCCATCATCCGCCGTGTCTCACCAGCACACCGGATCAGCATGCCCCATAATCCCCCGTGTCTCACCAGCACACCGGATCAGCATGCCCCATCATCCCCTGTTTCTCACCAGCACTCCGGATCAGCATGTCCCATCATCCCCCGTGTCTCACCAGCACACCGGATCAGCGTGTCCCATCATCCCCCGTGTCTCACCAGCACACCGGATCAGCGTGTCCCATCATCCCCCGTGTCTCACCAGCACTCCGGATCAGCATGTCCCATCATCCCCCGTGTCTCACCAGCACACCGGATCAGCGTGTCCCATCATCCCCCGTGTCTCACCAGCACATCGGATCAGCGTGTCCCATCATCCCCCGTGTCTCACCAGCACACCGGATCAGCATGACCCATCATCTCCAGTGTCTCACCAGCACTCCGGATCAGCATGTCCCATCATCCCCCGCGTCTCACCAGCACACCGGATCAGCATGACCCATCATCCCCCGTGTCTCACCAGCACACCGGATCAGCATGCACCATCATCCCCCGTGTCTCACCAGCACACCGGATCAGCATAACCCATCATCCCCCGTGTCTCACCAGCACACCGGATCAGCATGTCCCATCATCCCCCGTGTCTCACCAACACACCGGATCAGCATGACCCATCGTCCGCCGTGTCTCACCAGCACACCGGATCAGCATGCCCCATAATCCCCCGTGTCTCACCAGCACACCGGATCAGCATGACCCATCATCCCCCGTGTCTCACCAGCACACCGGATCAGCATGCCCCATCATCCCCTGTTTCTCACCAGCACTCCGGATCAGCATGTCCCATCATCCCCCGTGTCTCACCAGCATACCGGATCAGCGTGTCCCATCATCCCCCGTGTCTCACCAGCACTCCGGATCAGCATGTCCCATCATCCCCCGTGTCTCACCAGCATACCGGATCAGCGTGTCCCATCATCCCCCGTGTCTCACCAGCACACCGGATCAGCGTGTCCCATCATCCCCAGTGTCTCAACAGCACACCGGATCAGCATGTCCCATCATCCCCCGTGTCTCACCAGCACACCGGATCAGCATGTCCCATCATCCCTCGTGTCTCACCAGCACACCGGATCAGCATGACCCATCATCCCCAGTGTATCACCAGCACACCGGATCAGCATGACCCATCATCCCCCGTGTCTCATCAGCACAGCCCATCAGCATGCCCCATCATCCCCCGTGTCTCACCAGCACACCGGATCAGCGTGTCCCATCATCCCCCAAGTCTCACCAGCATACCGGATCAGCATGCCCCATCATCCCCCGTGTCTCACCAGCACACCAGATCAGCATGTCCCATCATCCCCCGTGTCTCACCAGCACACCGGATCAGCATGACCCATCATCCCCCGTGTCTCACCAGCACACCGGATCAGCATGCCCCATCATCCCCCGTGTCTCACCAGCACACCGGATCAGCATGTCCCATCATCCCCCGTGTCTCACCAGCACACCGGATCAACATGTCCCATTATCCCCCGTGTCTCACCAGCACACCGGATCAGCATGCCCCATCATCCCCCGTTTCTCATCAGCACACCGGATCAGCATGCCCCATCATCCCCCGTGTCTCACCAGCACACCGGATCAGCATAACCCATCATCCCCCGTGTCTCACCAGCACACCGGATCAGCATGACCCATCATCCCCCGTGTCTCACCAGCACACCGGATCAGCATGACCCATCATCCCCCATGTCTCACCAGCACACCGGATCAGCATAACCCATCATCCCCCGTGTCTCACCAGCACACCGGATCAGCATGTCCCATCATCCCCCGTGTCTCACCAGCACACCGGATCAGCATGACCCATCATCCGCCGTGTCTCACCAGCACACCGGATCAGCATGCCCCATAATCCCCCGTGTCTCACCAGCACACCGGATCAGCATGCCCCATCATCCCCTGTTTCTCACCAGCACACCGGAACAGCATGTCCCATCATCCCCCGTGTCTCACCAGCACACCGGATCAGCATGACCCATCATCCGCCGTGTCTCACCAGCACACCGGATCAGCATGCCCCATAATCCCCCGTGTCTCACCAGCACACCGGATCAGCATGCCCCATCATCCCCTGTTTCTCACCAGCACACCGGATCAGCATGTCCCATCATCCCCCGTGTCTCACCAGCACACCGCATCAGCGTGTCCCATCATCCCCCGTGTCTCACCAGCACACCGGATCAGCATGACCCATCATCCCCCATGTCTCACCAGCACACCGGATCAGCATAACCCATCATCCCCCGTGTCTCACCGGCACACCGGATCAGCATGACCCATCATCCCCCGTGTCTCACCAGCACACCGGATCAGCATAACCCATCATCCCCCGTGTCTCACCGGCACACCGGATCAGCATGACCCATCATCCCCCATGTCTCACCAGCACACCGGATCAGCATAACCCATCATCCCCCGTGTCTCACCAGCACACCGGATCAGCATGTCCCATCATCCCCCGTGTCTCACCAACACACCGGATCAGCATGACCCATCATCCGCCGTGTCTCACCAGCACACCGGATCAGCATGCCCCATAATCCCCCGTGTCTCACCAGCACACCGGATCAGCATGACCCATCATCCCCCGTGTCTCACCAGCACACCGGATCAGCATGCCCCATCATCCCCTGTTTCTCACCAGCACTCCGGATCAGCATGTCCCATCATCCCCCGTGTCTCACCAGCATACCGGATCAGCGTGTCCCATCATCCCCCGTGTCTCACCAGCACTCCGGATCAGCATGTCCCATCATCCCCCGTGTCTCACCAGCATACCGGATCAGCGTGTCCCATCATCCCCCGTGTCTCACCAGCACACCGGATCAGCGTGTCCCATCATCCCCAGTGTCTCAACAGCACACCGGATCAGCATGTCCCATCATCCCCCGTGTCTCACCAGCACACCGGATCAGCATGTCCCATCATCCCTCGTGTCTCACCAGCACACCGGATCAGCATGACCCATCATCCCCAGTGTATCACCAGCACACCGGATCAGCATGACCCATCATCCCCCGTGTCTCATCAGCACAGCCCATCAGCATGCCCCATCATCCCCCGTGTCTCACCAGCACACCGGATCAGCGTGTCCCATCATCCCCCAAGTCTCACCAGCACACCGGATCAGCATGCCCCATCATCCCCCGTGTCTCACCAGCACACCAGATCAGCATGTCCCATCATCCCCCGTGTCTCACCAGCACACCGGATCAGCATGACCCATCATCCCCCGTGTCTCACCAGCACACCGGATCAGCATGCCCCATCATCCCCCGTGTCTCACCAGCACACCGGATCAGCATGTCCCATCATCCCCCGTGTCTCACCAGCACACCGGATCAACATGTCCCATTATCCCCCGTGTCTCACCAGCACACCGGATCAGCATGCCCCATCATCCCCCGTTTCTCATCAGCACACCGGATCAGCATGCCCCATCATCCCCCGTGTCTCACCAGCACACCGGATCAGCATAACCCATCATCCCCCGTGTCTCACCAGCACACCGGATCAGCATGACCCATCATCCCCCGTGTCTCACCAGCACACCGGATCAGCATGACCCATCATCCCCCATGTCTCACCAGCACACCGGATCAGCATAACCCATCATCCCCCGTGTCTCACCAGCACACCGGATCAGCATGTCCCATCATCCCCCGTGTCTCACCAGCACACCGGATCAGCATGACCCATCATCCGCCGTGTCTCACCAGCACACCGGATCAGCATGCCCCATAATCCCCCGTGTCTCACCAGCACACCGGATCAGCATGCCCCATCATCCCCTGTTTCTCACCAGCACACCGGATCAGCATGTCCCATCATCCCCCGTGTCTCACCAGCACACCGGATCAGCATGACCCATCATCCGCCGTGTCTCACCAGCACACCGGATCAGCATGCCCCATAATCCCCCGTGTCTCACCAGCACACCGGATCAGCATGCCCCATCATCCCCTGTTTCTCACCAGCACACCGGATCAGCATGTCCCATCATCCCCCGTGTCTCACCAGCACACCGCATCAGCGTGTCCCATCATCCCCCGTGTCTCACCAGCACACCGGATCAGCGTGACCCATCATCCCCCGCGTCTCACCAGCACACCGGATCAGCGTGACCCATCATCCCCCGTGTCTCACCAGCACACCGGATCAGCATGCCCCATCATCCCCCGTGTCTCACCAGGACACACACATATTTTTCTCTCTGGCACCAGCACACACCCATTTGTCCTCTGCACCCCCCCCCCCCCACCCGTGTCTCTCCAGCACACCCCCTTCCCTCCTGAGTTTTTCCAGTCAAGTCCCAACACTTAGCTTGTCTATCTTCTGCTTCTTCTCTTTATGGCGCTTCATGAAATCCGCGGCGTGGTGTGACATTATGACATTGTGCCACCAAAAAAGAAAAACTTTATTGAACTGACCACCAGGACTAGGCTCTGTTGTTCTCTGTTGTTATCATTGCAGTGGCACAGACACGCCGGGCAGGCGACAACAGTCAGGTACTGGGCTGGACTCTGCGGACTCATGCGTGGACAGGGCCCTCAAAGTCTCCGGGCCTAGTTCCCCATCACCAGGCCTGCCTTTCCCAAGTCAGTGACAGCCGGGCATATGGTATGTGAGTGCGGGCTTCTAATGACGTCTAATACTGGTCGGTTCTCTCCACTCTCTCCATCCTAAGGGTGTAAAAGGAAATCCAGCCTGTAGAAAGAACCAGCACGTTCCCTGGAATAACATGATAAATGTTCTCCTAGTGTCAGTCACTTCTGGAAAGCCATGTCTGGCGTCTTCCACACAGAGTCCATTTAGCATTACAGTGAAGATATATTACATTCCTTGGTATCCGTACTTCCATATTAATCACTGATTATCATCTATCACCTCCTCCTCTCTGACTATGGGCTGTATTCAATAACTGTCGGAAAGACGGCAGCTGCCGACAGAAATAGGTCGGAAGGGGTTCCGACCTATTCAATAGGGGCTGTTTTTTTCCGACAAGTCGGGAATTCCCGACTTGTCGGAGACCACGTGGATCGGCGGAATAGACGCCGATCCACTTGCTTCTGTTGGAAATGGGGCCAAATCCGACAGGTTTTGACCCCCTTTCTGACAAACTCAATCCTACTTGAAAACAAGTTGGATTGAGGTGAGGAGCGGTGCTGCGGCCGGCGGGGGGAGCTGGCTGTGGGGGACATGTCATCGGCAGCGGGGGAAGGCGCTGCAGGGAGAGAGGTGCCTGGCCGTCCCCGGCCAGCGCACCTCCCTCCCTGCATTGCCTCCCCCCGACGCCGCAGACATGTTACCCCACTGCAAGCACCTCCCGCCGGCCGCCGATCCCTGCTCCCCCCGCCGCCGCAGCACCTCTCTTCCTGCAGCCAGCTCCTCCTGCTGCTCCACACGTGTTCCCCGCAGCCAGCCCCTCCCGCTCACGGCCGCCGATCTCTGCTCCCCTGGCTGCTGCTGTTAGCACAGGACCCTAACAGGACCCTGTGTACGGCCAAATCCGACAGTTGGATTTGGCCGTCCAATGAATAGGGGGTGTCAGATCCATTCCCTAGTGTCTGTGCCAGTACCACAATGCTGTGCGGTGCGCGATGACGTCATCGCGCACCGCACAGCAAAGGTCCTCTCCATGAAGGGAAACTAGATGCATGGCGTCTAGTTCCCTTCACAGCGGGGGACCAGCGGGGGGCACAGTAGTGGATCTTGCCATGGTGCGGCGCCCTCCGGAAGGCGACGCCCCGGGCAAAAATCCTGTTTGCCCGCGGCAAGATCCGCTACTGCTAACTATCATTTTTCAAACACAGCCTGTAACATGGCAGAAGCTGGTTGCATAGTACTTTATCTCTCTCCATGGCTTAGAACACTGTATAGAACCCTTAGCCCCTCCTGTGGTACAGTAAGTGAGCCATAATATAACATCACAAATATTCATTCAGTTTTCCTATTATTCTTATATTATTGTAGTCATTAGTTGCCCCTTTCGGTAACCAGGGGTCCCCTGATAAGGTTGCCTACTTTCCAAAATAGTTATGACTTGCTGGACTACTATATTATTGCTACACATTTTGGCCCTCATTCCGAGTTGTTCGCTCGGTAATTTTCTTCGCATCGCAGCGATTTTCCGCTAATTGCGCATGCGCAATGTTCGCACTGCGGCTGCGCCAAGTAAATTTGCTAAGAAGTTTGGTATTTTACTCACGGCATTACAAGGTTTTTTCTTCGTTCTGGTGATCGTAGTGATAGAGTCAAATATTTACCTTTTAACATAAGCTATATACTAATACCGTGTAGCCGTAATGACCACTAAACCACGTGCACGTGCTGCGTACTTTATACGCAGTTTGCGTATAAAGAACCGTACGTGGTACGCTCGTTGCGTACACACGCTGCGCTGAGTGTATGGAATACACGCAGCGAGCGTACACACAGTTGTTAACCTTTAAACCTTTTTCAATGAACACTGTAAGGGTATGCTTATACTGTAAACCTTAGTACTGTAATATTACCACAATGTAACGATGATTAACCTTTGTTATATGAAAGCTGTTTGAGCGATTGAGACGCTCAGAAACCCTCTATAATGACTGGTGAAACACACACTGCTTGCTAAGGTTCCAACACCTTTATAGATGATATTTCGTATGTAAAAAGGGGAAAACAGTTACAGCTCATACACTACAGACCTAACATTAATACCTAAAACAGAATAACTAAACAGAAATATAAACAATAGCGAACGATCGCAAATACACATAAACAGAAAGAGAATAAATGGCAAACACTTAAAGGATAACAAAAAGAGAACAATTGCATACACACAGAGTAAAGAAATGGCCACAGAGAAACTTACACACGTGGGAATGACTCGTAGGTGCTATCTGGAAACCAGCCCTCAGCTTTTCACCATGAAAACCTTTGTAGAGAGAAGTGAGTGCTGGTCTAGCTATGGTGGTCTTTATATACACATCCTACAGTACAATACAATGGTCCCTACAATCTCATTGTTTATTGGACACAGGAATGTGTCTCTGCATTATAACAAAAGGTCATAGGTGGATTTGAACAGGTGGGCTGTGACTATTTCAAACTGCTCAGGTGGGAGGTATCCACAGGATTCCCGCCGCATGGATAATGAACTGCAAATACAGTAAATGTCCATAAACTTCTTATAGACATAACTATACGCAGGAGCGATTAATCTCTTCCTAACCAACACCGGAATGTTTCTAATAAAATACTCTTTAGTTAGATACTAGACACCACCGTTCAACCTTTGCCTGACCCTTCGTATCATGCAAAGAGGAATCCCTGAGTCCACGAACAATTTACACTAATTATACTCGCAGACATTATTAAGGGGACCATTATCTACAAAACGCACTATATTAGTTAACTATGCTATAAACGAGTCGCCCGCTACAAGCTCATAAACTCTACCGTAAATGCGCATATACCGCGCATAATCGCCGGAGCGAGTGTACGCAATTTGCGGACATGTGCACGTACGGCAGACTGAATGCACGAGCAGCGGGCATGTGCATTGGGGTTAGTATAAGGCATTGTGGATTACGATATTTTTCGACTTTGACAGTCCACCCTTTGGCAGTCAACAATAACTGCCACTTTCTAAACAATTCAAACAGAAAAATATATATGTCACCGTGGAATACCTTATTATGATTGGGTAGAGGGAGGAGAGGAGAAGGTGGGAAAGATATGACCTGGTGAGATAGTGAAAGCATGTGTGTATGAAATCCATGTCTGAGGGGTCATGTATCATCGTGCCGTACGTGTTCTAAATCAAGCTTTGAGGTATTGCAAAGTATACATTTGAATCCTTCTTATCCCGTATTAAGGGTCTGTGGATGGGCTGTCAAACTCTACCGAGCTCTTTTCGGCTTTTGGTTACAACAAATGGGGTGCACATTAGTTGATGATACATGAAAGGGGAGAATATGTGAGTGCTAATATGTGAAAATCACCTGTCGACTATGTGGGGTACTACCTGGACGTTGTAGAGATGAAGATAATAAACATGCGTTATAAATGCAGTCATGTGATTATGTATGTGTTTGCCGATTGGGGTCTTGTTGATGTCTTGTCTGATGTCTTGTCTGGATCGTCATATCTTTACTGTAGCTTTGAGGTTTATTGGCAAACAAAAAGCTTCTTCAAGTGTCCATAAAAAGAATTACAGTCTCTAAAAGCTCGTTAGGTGTTTGTGACACGGTTCATCAGTGGTCTTGTATAGGGGGTCATCAAATTCTTCTTCCAGGCGGATCTCTTGGTACCTCGGAGAAAATCAAAGGAGAAACGGGTGAAAGAAACGGACCGTGGAATCACATTTTATCACAACATTGTCTCTATTGACGGGTCATAAATTAAATTAGTGGTTGTTACAATGCCCTCACTCCTCAGACTCATCAATTTGGTACTACGCTTGCAATTTGTTAGAATCCGAACACATCTGAATACCAGACCAATCAGTACGATAACTCCCAGAATACATAGGAGGAACTTCCCTACAGTAACGATAAAATTTTGAGCCCATTCTCCTAAACCTGAGAACCAATTTCGTGGGTTCAACCATGATACCCAGCCGGTTAGTTCATTACCCACAGAAGCTAGGGTTAGGTTGTGCCTCCTTCGGAACTCCCACTTCAATTGCAAGATATCGTCCATCTTTTGATCTATGACCTCTGTTGGGTCCTCAGTGCTGTTTGTGATATATGTACAACATTTCACACCATACTGAGTTGCTAGGGTGACACAATACCCTCCTGTCACTGCTGTGAGGTAATTTAGAACCAACCTGTGCTGTACCAGTTCCGTTTTGTAAGCTTGCAATTCTCTCCCGGTATACCTGAAGGTGTCATCATACATCTCGGTGATATTATCTAACAGGTTCGCTAGCGCAGTTATATACCTATAATTTATAACTCCTCTGGCGGTACGGGTGATATCTAACGCGAGTAGGAATTGAATCCCGGTGGATACGTGAATCAAATCAGAGGCCGCATGCTCTGTCCTATCTACAAGGTGTCTCTTTACAATGTGTTCATAATGAGTGTGAGTGTAAGGAGCTTGGGCACTGCGGTGAATGTCTTTCATTTTGTTATGGGTAATGGTCATTATTTCTGGCAACACTTTTCCAACGTAACACAATCCCTCTGAGTTTGGGGCAAGCCACTTATACGCCTTTCTCCCACATATGAAATATGAATCATCGGGGAGAACATATGGGATAGAAAATGACATAACCATATTACAAACCTTCCATGAAAACAGTCCTATCCCTAACTCTCTCATTTGTCTAGTACACGTATCAGGTTGTATGACATGTGCACAGTATCCTGGTGATACTTCTCCAACTCGCATGATCCTACTTCCTAGAGTGTACCTATACCGGAAATATTTTCCACTGTTGGTTATGTGGCGTATAAGCTCTGAATCTATGGGCATTCTGTCGGCTCTGTGTGAAAATGTCATGGTTTGGTTGTTCCATGACACCTCCCAATTTCCCGGCTTTCGGGGATTGGAAATGGTAAAACATATTAGGGACCTATCTACATGGTATTGTTGGAGCTTCAAACTAGGAGGACTAGAAATATTAAATCTCTTGTCCACCGGTCTCCCACCCTTTAACTCAAGTACTTCATCTACCGTTAAAGGATATGGCACTAGTCCTGACTTTCTATGACTTTGAGGTACTTGTGAGCATACCCAACAGTCTGTCTGATTTAACACTTTACCCACCAATGAGTGATAGTCACTCAATGGATGCCGGTCCATGTTGATATTAAAACGGGACTGACATTCCTTGATGCAACCGTCCTCAACTATGTTGTCACAATTTCTACAAATACAATTCTCTTCAGCTAACAATCCTTCACAATGTCTATTAATAACATGGCTACCAGATCGTTTTCTGATACTCGCCTTTGCTCGGTGATTGTGTTGCTCTTGGAATTCTACGCCTCCATCTTGATCATCAGAACCCATTCCAGATCCCTCTTTGGCCTCTCTGGTACTCTCGCCGAAACAGACTGCTCTGGTCAACAACAGGGTCAACAGGAAAATCCGGAACACAGTCTCTTGGGGCAAGTCCATTTTAGAGGAGGGAAAGGAGAAGAATGAGAAGGGGGGAGGAGAATAGGAAGGAGATGGGAACTGGAGAAAATAACAAAAGGAGAAAAGAAATCTGGCTCGACAACCGCCTTCGATCTTATTGTTTTCAGCGCTCAGGTGTCGTTTCAACCTTCCTGGAACAGACACTCTAGTGATACAATTTCCTCTACCGTCTGTTCTTTGTCACGGGACCTCTCTGGGTCAGCGACCTTCTTACAGTGAGACGAATGGACCCAAGTCTCTCTCTCGGCAACCTTTAACGCTGTCGTGCTGGTCAATAAGACTTGATATGGTCCTTCCCATCTGTCAATAAGGCAACCTGAGCGTAAAAAGTTTCGAATCATTACATAATCCCCAGGTTCAATGTCATGACAATTACTGTCTGGCAGATCAGGAATCACTACCTTTAGATTATCATTTTGATTCTTTAACTGCTTACTCATCTTAACCAGATACTTTACAGTTACTTCATTGTTACATTTCAAATCATCCTGGGGGTTAATCATAACATGAGGTTGTCGACCAAACAGAATCTCAAAGGGTGACAGGTTGAGAGGGGACCTGGGAGAGGTTCTGATGCTATACAATACAAGTGGCAAAGCTTCCGGCCACAACAATCCTGTTTCAGCCATCACTTTGCTCAACTTGTTCTTAATAGTGCTGTTTACTCTTTCCACTTTCGCACTCGCCTGGGGGCGGTACGGAGTATGCAGCTTACTATTAATTCCCATCAATTTACACATTACCTGAAAGACTTCACTTGTAAAATGGGTACCCCTATCACTTTCAATTATCCTAGGGATACCATACCTGCACACAAATTCCTGCACAATTTTCTTTGCAGTAAACGTAGCGGTATTTGTGGCAGCGGGGAATGCTTCAACCCAATTTGAGAACACATCAATACAAACCAATACATACTTTAAATTTCTACAAGGTGGTAATTGTATGAAATCAATTTGTATTACCTGGAAAGGACCATCTGTAGGAGGGATATGGGATGGCTCTGTTGGTATTGCCTTTCCGATATTCTTCCTCAAGCAGGTGAGACATGTCATCGCTCTTTTACCCGCATGGGAAGAAAATCCTGGGGCGCACCAATAAGCTCTTACCAACTTACACATTCCTTCTTTGCCTAGATGAGTCAGCCCATGTGCCGCTTCCGCTAGACTTGGAAGGTATGCTCTGGGTGCCACTGGCTTACCTTGTCCATCTGTCCAGAGTCCTGAGGACTCCTGGCCATATCCTTTTGACCTCCAAACTGCCTTTTCTTGTGGTGAACACAAATTTTGCATTTCATACAATTTCTGTGTGTTTACAGTATTAAATACCATCAGTTGAGTGGTGTCTGTCTGTATGGGGGTACTGGCTGCTGATTTAGCAGCTTCGTCTGCTCGGCTGTTACCAAGTGACACTGGGTCTTGGCTGTATGTGTGGGCTTTACACTTGATAACAGCCACTCTGTCAGGTTCTTGTATTGCTGCTAAAAGTCTTTTGATGTGGGTTGCATGTGCCACGGGTGTGCCAGCTGCCGTCATGAAATTTCTGAGGCGCCATAGGGCCCCGAAATCATGAACTACTCCAAAGGCGTACCTAGAATCTGTGTAGATATTGGCTGACTTACCTTTAGCCAATTCACACGCTCTGGTTAGGGCGACCAGTTCAGCAACTTGTGCTGAGTGAGGTGGGCCCAGGGGTTCCGCTTCTATGGTACCTTTGTCGTCTACGACTGTGTATCCAGTACACAAGTCTCCCGAGTCCGTCTGTCTGTGACAAC
Source organism: Pseudophryne corroboree (assembly GCF_028390025.1). NCBI lineage: Eukaryota > Metazoa > Chordata > Amphibia > Anura > Myobatrachidae > Pseudophryne > Pseudophryne corroboree. The sequence continues at coordinate 11,442,643 of NC_086445.1, read as the reverse complement.
TACCGTCAGTGTAGAAAGTAAAATCTACACCTTCTAGTGGATTGTCACTGATGTCGGGCCTTGCCGTGAAATTTTGGGTCAAATATTCCATACAATCATGTGAGTCAGTGTCTGTACTAAATCCTCCTTCACCATCATTCTCATCCCCCACCCTTTGTGCCTGTCCAGGCACACCTGGGAGATACGTTGCCGGATTTAGTGCACTGCATCTCTTTATGGTGATATTTACAGGGGCCATTAGTGCTAATTCCCACTTTGTAAACCGTGCAGATGAGACGTGTCTGGTTTGGGCAGAATTTAATAAGGCTGACACTGCATGAGGTGTATGAATTGTGAGGTTGTGTCCTAGCACTACATCTACGCTTTTACTTACTAGCAATGCCATTGCTGCAACACTTCGCAAGCATGTGGGGAGGGATCGCGCTACCGTGTCTAGCTGAGCGCTGTAGTAGGCTACCGGCCTGCTGGCATCACCGTGCTTCTGGGTTAAGACACCTGCCGCACATCCAGCATTTTCCGTACCGTACAGTTCAAAGGGTTTTCCATAATCTGGCATACCTAATGCTGGTGCCTGCGTTAGGCACTGCTTGAGTCTCTCAAATGCCAGTTCAGACTCATCTGTGTGTGAAATCCGATCTGGTTTGTTTGATGAGACCATTTCCTGCAAAGGTAGGGCTAGTATGGAAAATCCTGGGATCCAGTTATGACAGTACCCACACATTCCTAGGAACGTGCGAATCTGTTGCTGAGTCTGTGGCAGGGTCATGTCATGAATTGCCTGTACTCTATCAGTGGTGAGGTGTCTCAGTCCTTGTGTCAAACAATGCCCCAATATTTTACCTTGGTTTGGCATAATTGCAACTTGTCCTTTGAAACCTTGTGTCCTGTATCAGAAAGATGAAACAGAAGCTGTTTCGTGTCTCTCAAGGACGATTCAAGTGAATCAGAACACAGCAGTAAGTCATCTACATACTGTATTAATATTGATCCGCTCTTAGGTTGAAAGGATTGTAAACAATCATGCAAAGCCTGCGAGAAAATACTTGGGCTGTCGATGAAACCTTGTGGTAAATGAGTCCAGGTGTACTGTACTCCTGTATATGTAAATGCAAACAAATATTGACTGTCAGGGTGCAGAGGCACCGAGAAGAAAGCGGAGCAGAGGTCAATTACAGTGAAAAATTTGGCATTGGGAGGGATTTGCATAAGGATGACAGCTGGATTTGGCACTACGGGGAATTGGCTTTCAACTATTTTGTTGATCCCCCTTAGATCCTGCACTAACCTGTAACCCCTCCCCCCACTCTTTTTCACAGGGAAGATGGGACTATTGGCAGTGCTGGACGTTCTAACCAGAATGCCCTGTTGTAGCAATCGCTCTATCACTGGGTAGACTCCTAACTCCACCTCTGGCTTCAGAGGATACTGTGGGATTTTTGGAGCTATCCTACCATCTTTTACTTGAACTACTACAGGAGCTACATTTGCCATTAATCCAGTGTCTTGTCCATCCTTGGTCCAAAGTGATTCCGGTATCTGGGAAATCATTTCCTCTACCTTGGACGGACACCTATCTGTAACAGCAGTATGCATCATTAACCTTTGTGGGGAATCTAGCATATCCTGTACTTCCTGAGCATGATTCTCGGGAATATCTAAGAACACACCTCCAGGAGTACAATATATGACACATCCCATCTTGCACAGTAAATCTCTCCCAAGTAGATTAGTCGGAGCCGATGCAGCTAGCAAAAAGGAATGCTTGGTCTGCAAAGGCCCTATCGTAATCTCTGCTGGTTTGCTTAAAGGGTAGTGTTGTACTACTCCTGTTACTCTCATGGCTGGAATTGTCTTACCAGTGGTTTTCATACCCACTGTTGAATTTATCACTGACTTGGCCGCCCCCGTATCTACAAGGAAAGGTAGAGATCTACCAGCTACATCAATTGTGACCTCGGGTTCACTGCCAAGGCTCGCAATTAATTTCACTGGCTGTAGACTACAGGTGTGGCCCCACCCCTATTGTATGTGGTGACCTCCCCGGAGTGCGTTGGCAGCTACAACATGTGAAGGGGGTGCCTGGGAATTATCAGTCTCTTTTTGGTGGGTACCTTTTTGTTTCCCCTGCATGTGGCTCATAACTCCGTCTCTGCAGTCCCTGATCCCAATTACGTGTGTTTTGTCGTTGTCTAGGGGGTTGATATACCTTGTGTGTGTCTTTAAACATACAATTCCGTGCAATATGTCCCTCTTTTTGACAGTTGTAACATTTTATTACATTTGACTTACCCACAGGGGTCTGAGGCCTATACTGAGGTGGCTTTGTTGTAAGGGCTTGTATACTCACTGCCGTCAGCTTATCGCCCTGTGACTCCCTGTGTCTCATGATGTTCCGATCATGATCAATAGCGGCCTCTCTCAAAGTAGCCACCGACAAACCTCGCCAACATGGTTGGGTGGTCTGTACCCTCGTCCTCAATACTTCCTTTAAACCATCCATTAACACAGAAACTGCTACTTCCCTATGATGCACATTTGTCTTAATGTCTTCTATTCCTGTATACTTAGCCATTTCCTGCAATGCCCGATGGAAGTAATCAGAAGCCATTTCACCCTCTTTTTGTCATATGGAGAAGATTTTGTTCCACTTGACAACAGCTGGGAAATATGTTCCTAACTGCAGGTTTATGCGTCTTACATTCTCCTGATTGTACTCATCAGTGAGGGGCATTTCTTCATCTAACCCACAATCAATGATAAATCTCACAGAGTCAATGTTGGGGGGCAAACATGCCATCAACACTGTTCGCCAATCTTTGTTATTGGGTTCTGCGGAGTTACCTAGTTCTCTAACAAACCTTTGATATGCAACTAGATCTTTCCTAGGATCAGGGAATTCAGACATAATTGCTCTTAATTCTGTCCGGGAAAAAGGGCAGTGCATTGCAATGTTCCTGACGGGAGTGACTCCCGAAGTGTCAGTTTTCCCATTTGGGACCGCAATTACCCTGACAGGATTAAGTTCAATAACGTCCCTCTGGGTTGATTCTACAATATGTGGTGTAATTGTCTCTGCGTAGTGTATTGTGCCGTACTTACCTGCCGACATGACCTCACCTGTCCCTCCACTAGGGGCCTTTGCTACTCCTCTTACTGGTTGGGCCGTGCCCACTGTAGTCTCTGCTATAGTGGCTGCTAGAGAGAGTGCCGATATTGTGGTAGGCTCATCTTCCTGGTCGCAATCCTGGGGGAAGTTTAAGATGGGATACAACTTGCACGGGTTAACAGTAGTATCAATACATTTATGTACTTTACTCTTATCACTAACACATTTAGTAAGTACATTTTTATCATATACCAGTGTGCCATTCTCTGCAGCCATTTTCTCTCCTGTTATGTATGGTGGTGGTGGTGCGGTGGCTATCAGTTTCCTGATAGGATTGGAACCAGCTGCTTGAGCTAATCCTCTTTGTATCTCGCCTTCCTGTTGCCATAACTGTAAATAATCATAATGTCTAATTCTTTGCTTCCCGGACTTTATTAGACATATCCTTCTTCTTAAATTGTGCAACACCTCAGGATTAAAACTGCCCACCCTGGGGAACTTTTCCCCATCGTTCACAGTCATTCGTTCCCATTCATTGCATAAAACCTCGGCGTGTGAACCATATTTCTCACACATTATGTACCTGGCCGACCCAGCTGGTCGTGGTACTGAATCAACCTAAACCTTGGTTGTCGCCCCTTACTTGAGCAACTGGCCCCCATTATTTTGCAGGTATTTGCTTTTTTTCAGCGAATTTCCTACAAAAACAACCAAGTTCCCAGAGGTAAGGCGACGGTGAAAGTTCAACGAGTACCTTCACTCACTTCTCGCCCACGTCGACCAATACGCCCACACACTGCCTTAGCGCTGGCGTACTCAACCCTGGGCCCCTGCAACCTGAACCTCTATTTACTGGGGCGTGTGGGAGTATGCTACCCTCCCCAGTAAGTATCAGTTGCTGGAGAATTCCTGTGTGATCAGCGAACCTCCCTTAAAATAAAAAAAACCTACACAAATCACGTTAGAATGTACAAATAGCGTTTATGATCCCACAAAACTGAATGGGTATCAAGGTAACCAACTAATGCACACAATTACGTGCGGTACAGTCGTACTGCGGTTAAGTAACTATTACTTATTCGCCTTACGACCAGCGGAATCGGTTGTTTAGGCTGCGAAACCTTCAGCCGGAGCGTATTCTCAACACGGGCCTATATGGGTTTTGCGTCAACCTCTCTGTGGGTTGCGACCACTACCTCTGACCTTTCTTAAGTCAGGGTCTTCAACCTTAGCGACCTTCTGGTCTGTTGTAACACTAATTGCTCCTTTTACCTTAAATCACTGTTAACGTGAGATGGCCTTCTCCCACGCCACCACGTGTTCACTTCACGGGTGTACTTCTACGAGATCTCGAATTCTCTAAAGGTACACCCAATAAAAAGAAAAATTCACTTGCATACACACGCTTCTTTTACTTTGATTTTTCTGTACAGAAAATTTCTTTCATTCAGGTAACACAGATTAATCCCAGAGGAGCTGCAGCAAGAGAAGGATCTTTTTTAAACTAGTTTTGGGAACTGAAAGAACTTGTGCTATTATCACGTGGCTACTATACCGCTCACACTAAAACAATGCTATCGTGTGATTTGTATCTAGTGGGCGTATCTGTACGCACGTTGCGTAAACACGCTACGTGTGTACGCCTTTGCGTCGCGTACGCTTGACTCGCACTCGGTGAGAGACACGTGTACACAGGCTGGATACGTCTACAGTAACACAAATAACACGCTTCTATAAATGTAAGCAATATTTCACTATAATCACTTACCGTACACCACACAGTATCTTCTATGCTGTGGGCGTGTTTTTACAATTACTCCCTTAAGTATTACTGTTTACTTTTAACTAAAATAGCAGCAAATTTTCTCAGTACGTTATCAAATACAAATGGCAAACAGGATGGTGAGATATGCGAAAAATACACAAAATGAGAATACAGGTGTGTGCGTGTGTTGCGTATGCAATTTGCACCAATACAGAAATTTAAACCAGAATTAAAACAATAGCTGTATGTTCTTACCTTTCGGTTCCGGATTCGACCAGCATTCCTGCAAACTGAGCGGAGCAGATGCTTATCTAATCAGCACTACTGTATCCCCAACCACAAACACGGATGCAAGGGATACTACCTTTCCGCCCTTTGCTGATAGATAAAGTCTGCCTGGTTCCGCCAAGCTGTGGATATGAGGAGGACGGACGAGGCCCCAATTGATAGAGTCAAATATTTACCTTTTAACATAAGCTATATACTAATACCGTGTAGCCGTAATGGCCACTAAACCACGTGCACGTGCTGCGTACTTTATACGCAGTTTGCGTATAAAGAACCGTACGTGGTACGCTCGTTGCGTACACACGCTGCGCTGAGTGTATGGAATACACGCAGCGAGCGTACACACAGTTGTTAACCTTTAAACCTTTTTCAATGAACACTGTAAGGGTATGCTTATACTGTAAACCTTAGTACTGTAATATTACCACAATGTAACGATGATTAACCTTTGTTATATGAAAGCTGTTTGAGCGATTGAGATGCTCAGAAACCCTCTATAATGACTGGTGAAACACACACTGCTTGCTAAGGTTCCAACACCTTTATAGATGATATTTCGTACGTAAAAAGGGGAAAACAGTTACAGCTCATACACTACAGACCTAACATTAATACCTAAAACAGAATAACTAAACAGAAATATAAACAATAGCGAACGATCGCAAATACACATAAACAGAAAGAGAATAAATGGCAAACACTTAAAGGATAACAAAAAGAGAACAATTGCATACACACAGAGTAACGAAATGGCCACAGAGAAACTTACACACGTGGGAATGACTCGCAGGCGCTATCTGGAAACCAGCCCTCAGCTTTTCACCATGAAAACCTTTGTAGAGAGAAGTGAGTGCTGGTCTAGCTATGGTGGTCTTTATATACACATCCTACAGTACAATACAATGGTCCCTACAATCTCATTGTTTATTGGACACAGGAATGTGTCTCTGCAATATAACAAAAGGTCATAGGTGGATTTGAACAGGTGGGCTGTGACTATTTCAAACTGCTCAGGTGGGAGGTATCCACAGGATTCCCGCCGCATGGATAATGAACTGCAAATACAGTAAATGTCCATAAACTTCTTATAGACATAACTATACGCAGGAGCGATTAATCTCTTCCTAACCAACACCGGAATGTTTCTAATAAAATACTCTTTAGTTAGATACTAGACACCACCGTTCAACCTTTGCCTGACCCTTCGTATCATGCAAAGAGGAATCCCTGAGTCCACGAACAATTTACACTAATTATACTCGCAGACATTATTAAGGGGACCATTATCTACAAAACGCACTATATTAGTTAACTATGCTATAAACGAGTCGCCCGCTACAAGCTCATAAACTCTACCATAAATGCGCATATACCGCGCATAATCGCCGGAGCGAGTGTACGCAATTTGCGGACATGTGCATGTACGGCAGACTGAATGCACGAGCAGCGGGCATGTGCATTAGGGTTAGTATAAGGCATTGTGGATTACGATATTTTTCGACTTTGACAGTAGTGTGATTGACAGGAAGTGGGTGTTTCTGGGCGGAAACTGGCCGTTTTATGGGAGTGTGCGGAAAAACGCTGCCGTTTCTGGGAAAAACGCGGGAGTGGCTGGAGAAACGGGGGAGTGTCTGGACGAACGCTGGGTGTGTTTGTGACGTCAAACCAGGAACAAAACTGACTGAACTGATCGCACTGGAAGAGTAAGTCTCGAGCTACTCAGAAACTGCAAAGAAAAAACTTTTCGCTATATTGCGAATACTTCGTTCGCAATTTTGCTAAGCTAAGATTCACACCCAGTAGGCGGCGGCTTAGCGTGTGCAATGCTGCTAAAAGCAGCTTGCGAGCGAACAACTCGGAATGAGGGCCTTTGAGCCTGACTTAGGGCCTAATTCAGACCTGATTGCAGCAGCAAAATTTTTTCTCTAATGGGCAGAACCATGGGGGTCATTCCGAGTGGATTGTAGCTGTGCTAAATTTAGCACAGCTACGATCATTCACACTGACATGCGGGGGGACGCCCAGCACAGGGCTAGTCCGCCCCGCATGTCAGTCAGCCCCCCCGCACAAATACAAACGCATCGCACAGCAGCGATTCATATGTATGTGTGGAGTAACTCCCGGCCAGCACAGCTCCTGCGGCTGGCTGGGAGTTATTTGTTGTTGCCACTGGCCGCAGCGGCTGCGTGACACGTCATGCAGCCGCCGTGGCCCGCCCCCCGCAACAGTCCGGCCACACCTGCGTTGGCCGGACCGCTTACCCTAAACGGCGGCTTAACGCCGCCGTTCAGCCCCCTCCCGCTCAGCGACCGCCTCCGTCTCGGGATGCAGTCAGTTTACCTCCAATCAAAATCCCGACGTTCAAAATCCCGACACCAATTGACCGATGGTCAAAATCCCGACAAGGTCAAAATACCGACACGGACAAAATACCGACATTTAAAATACCGACAAGGTCAAAATACCGACATGTAAAATGCCGACAGGTCAAAATACCGACATGAGTTTTTCATGATTTTTTTCATTGAAACCGACTTGTTCATACTTTACCATCCCAGTGGACCTGGAGGGGGAATATAATAGTGTGCCAAGCGCAGCGAGGCACCGTGCCCGAAGCATGGCGAGCGCAGCGAGCCATGCGAGGGGACGCGGTACACTTTATATGGTGTCCATGTTGATTTATGTCGACATACACACAAAAAAACATCAAAAAATGCATGTCGGTATTATGACCTGTCGGCATTTTACATGTCGGTATTTTGACCTTGTCGATATTTTAAATGTTGGTATTTTGTCCGTCTCGGTATTTTGACCTTGTCGGGATTTTGACCATCGGTCAATTGGTGTCGGGATTTTGAACGTCGGTATTTTGATTGGAGGTATTTCATACCGATCCCTCTGTCTCAGAGGCGATCGCTAGGTAACGAAAGCTGCCAGTTCTGCCGATCGCTGCACTGCGTCAAACTGCAGAGGTCAGGTCAGAATGACCCCCCATGTGCACTGCAGGTGGGGCAGATGTAACATGTGCAGAGATAGTTAGATTTGGGTGGGGTGTGTTCAACCTGAAATCTAAATTGCAGTGTAAAAATAAAGCAGCCAGTATTTACCCTGCACAGAAATAAAATAACCCACCCAACTCTAACTCTCTCTGCACATGTTACATCTGCCTCCCCTGCAGTGCAGCATGGTTTTGCCCATTAGAGAAAGATTTTGCTGCTGCGATCAGGCCTGAATAAGGCCCAATGAGTCATCAGTGTCTGGATCTTATGCCGGTTGCATGCTGGCGTTGCTACATGGCGTTCCCTGGTGTATAGACGTGCTGTGCAAGGATTGGGGGGGCGGTCATTCCGAGTTGTGCGCTCGCTAGCAGTTTTTAGCAGCCGTGCAAACGCTATGCCGCCGCCCACTGGGAGCGTATTTTAGCTTAGCAGAAGTGCGAACTGTTGGTTTGCAGAGCGACGGCAACGTTTTTATGTGCAGTTTTAGAGTAGCTGCAGACCTACTCAGCGCTTGCGATCACTTTAGACTATTCAGTTCCTGTTTTGACATCATAAACACACCCTGCGTTCGCCCAGCCACGCCTGCGTTTTTCTAGCACGCCTGCGTTTTTCCAAACACTCCCAGAAAACGGTCAGTTGACACCCAGAAACACCCTCTTCCTGTCAATCACTCTGCGGCCAGCAGTGCGACTAAAAAGCTTTGCTAGTCCTTGTGTGAAACTACATCGTTCTTTGTAATAGTACGTCGTGCGTGCGCAATGCGCCGCATAGCATGCGCAGAAGTGCCATTTTTTTGCATTATCGCTGCGCAGCGAACATTTTCAGCTAGCGATCAACTCGGAATGACCGTCGTTAGACACAGCCATTGGTTTCCCCATGGAACTTGCCGGAACACCGTGCTGGGTGCAGGATGATCGCAGGGCATCCAGTTTAGAATCAGACTTTTTTGTGTTTCGTTGAACCTAGTAAAAAATAAAACACAATGCATTATCATTACCGAGTGCAGATCTCAGGTAAAGCCCCAGTGCAGAGCTCTGCGTTCTGCTGCTCCGCAGAGCGGGTGAGAGGTAATTCATCACCGTGATCAGGGGAAATACACACATTCGCTTTCACTGGACTTTTCACTTTTTTGCCAATTAAATATTTTTTTCAAAACAAACTTTGGCCACAGTAAGTGTTTATCGCTCGCTGTGTCAGGAGGAATAAGTGCTGGGAAATCATGTTACTGCGTTCTGCGAGAATCCTCTGAGCGATAGAGTACAATGTGCGTGGGCGCTGCATAATGACACTGCTGATGTCACTGCTGGAATGGGAGCAGCCTGAGAACAGGCTCAACACCGGGGGGAGAGAAGCCTCAGCAGAGAGAGACGCGCCAGAACAGGCTCAGCACCGGGGGGAGAGAAGCCTCAGCAGAGAGAGAGAGATGCGCCAGAACAGGCTCAGCACCGGGGGGAGAGAAGCCTCAGCAGAGAGAGACGCGCCAGAACAGGCTCAGCACCGGGAGGAGAGAAGCCTCAGCAGAGAGAGAGAGATGCGCCAGAACAGGCTCAGCACCGGGGGGAGAGAAGCCTCAGCAGAGAGAGACGCGCCAGAACAGGCTCAGAACCGGGGGGAGAGAAGCCTCAGCAGAGAGAGAGAGACGCACCAGAACAGGCTCAGCACCGGGGGAAGAAAAGCCTCAGCAGAGAGAGACCCGCCAGAACAGGCTCAGCACCGGGGGGAGAGAAGCCTCTGCAGAGAGAGAGAGACGCGCCAGAACAGGCTCAGCCCCACGGGGAGAGAAGCCTCAGCAGAGAGAGATGCGCCAGAACAGGCTCAGCACCGGGGGGAGAGAAGCCTCAGCAGAGAGAGACACGCCAGAACAGGCTCAGCACCAGGGGGAGAGAAGCCTCAGCAGAGAGAGAGAGACGCGCCAGAACAGGCTCAGCACCGGGGGAAGAGAAGCCTCAGCATAGAGAGATGCGCCAGAACAGGCTCAGCACCGGGGGGAGAGAAGCCTCAGCAGAGAGAGATGTGCCAGAACAGGCTCAGCACCGGGGGAAGAAAAGCCTCAGCAGAGAGAGACGCGCCAGAACAGGCTCAGCACCGGGGGGAGAGAAGCCTCAGCATAGAGAGATGCGCCAGAATAGGCTCAGCACCGGGGGTAGAGAAGCCTCAGCAGAGAGAGACGCGCCAGAATAGGCTCAGCACCGGGGGTAGAGAAGCCTCAGCAGAGAGAGAGAAGCGCCAGAACAGGCTCAGCACCGGGGGAGAGAAGCCTCAGCATAGAGAGATGCGCCAGAATAGGCTCAGCACCGGGGGTAGAGAAGCCTCAGCAGAGAGAGACGCGCCAGAATAGGCTCAGCACCGGGGGTAGAGAAGTCTCAGCAGAGAGAGAGACGCGCCAGAACAGGCTCAGCGCCGGGGGGGAGAGAAGCCTCAGCATAGAGAGACACACCAGAACAGGCTCAGCACCGGGGGGAGAGAAGCCTCAGCAGAGAGAGAGACGCGCCAGAACAGGCTCAGCACCGGGGGGGAGAGAAGCCTCAGCAGAGAGAGACGCGCCAGAACAGGCTCAGCACCGGGGATAGAGAAGTCTCAGCAGAGAGAGAGACGCGCCAGAACAGGCTCAGCGCCGGGGGGGAGAGAAGCCTCAGCATAGAGAGACGCGCCAGAACAGGCTCAGCACCGGGGGGGCAGAGAAGCCTCAGCAGAGAGAGAGACGCACCAGAACAGGCTCAGCACCGGGGGGAGAGAAGCCTCAGCATAGAGAGACGCGCCAGAACAGGCTTAGCACCGGGGGAAGAGAAGCCTCAGCAGAGAGAGACGCGCCAGAACAGGCTCAGCACCGGGGGAAGAGAAGCCTCAGCAGAGAGAGAGACGCGCCAGAACAGGCTCAGCACCGGGGGAAGAGAAGCCTCAGCAGAGAGAGAGACGCGCCAGAACAGGCTCAGCACCGGGGGGAGAGAAGCCTCAGCAGAGAGAGACGCGCCAGAACAGGCTCAGCACCAGGGGGAGAGAAGCCTCAGCAGAGAGAGACGCGCCAGAACAGGCTCAGCACCAGGGGAAGAGAAGCCTTAGCAGAGAGAGAGAGACGTGCCAGAATAGGCTCAGCACCGGGGGAAGAGAAGCCTCAGCAGAGAGAGAGAGACGCGCCAGAACAGGCTCAGCACCGGGGGGAGAGAAGCCTCAGCAGAGAGAGACGCGCCAGAACAGGCTCAGCACCGGGGGGAGAGTAGCCTCAGCAGAGAGAGACGCGCCAGAACAGGCTCAGCACCAGGTGGAGAGAAGCCTCAGCAGAGAGAGACGCGCCAGAACAGACTCAGCACCGGGGGAAGAGAAGCCTTAGCAGAGAGAGAGACGTGTCAGAATAGGCTCAGCACCGGGGGAAGAGAAGCCTCAGCAGAGAGAGAGAGACGCGCCAGAACAGGCTCAGCACCGGGGGAAAGAGAAGCCTCAGCAGAGAGAGAGACGCGCCAGAACAGGCTCAGCACCGGGGGGAGAGTAGCCTCAGTAGAGAGAGACGCGCCAGAACAGGCTCAGCACCAGGTGGAGAGAAGCCTCAGCAGAGAGAGACGCGCCAGAACAGACTCAGCACCGGGGGAAGAGAAGCCTTAGCAGAGAGAGAGACGTGTCAGAATAGGCTCAGCACCGGGGGAAGAGAAGCCTCAGCAGAGAGAGAGAGACGCGCCAGAACAGGCTCAGCACCGGGGGAAAGAGAAGCCTCAGCAGAGAGAGAGACGCGCCAGAACAGGCTCAGCACCGGGGGGAGAGAAGCCTCAGCAGAGAGAGACGCGCCAGAACAGGCTCAGCACCAGGGGGAGAGAAGCCTCAGCAGAGAGAGACGCGCCAGAACAGGCTCAGCACCGGGGGAAGAGAAGCCTTAGCAGAGAGAGAGACGTGCCAGAATAGGCTCAGCACCGGGGGAAGAGAAGCCTCAGCAGAGAGAGAGAGACGTGCCAGAACAGGCTCAGCACCGGGGGAAGAGAAGCCTCAGCAGAGAGAGAGACGCGCCAGAACAGGCTCAGCACCGGGGGTAGAGAAGCCTCAGCAGAGAGAGACGCGCCAGAACAGGCTCAGCACCAGGGGGAGAGAAGCCTCAGCAGAGAGAGACGTGCCAGAATAGGCTCAGCACCGGGGGAAGAGAAGCCTCAGCAGAGAGAGAGACGTGCCAGAACAGGCTCAGCACCGGGGGAAGAGAAGCCTCAGCAGAGAGAGAGACGCGCCAGAACAGGCTCAGCACCGGGGGGAGAGAAGCCTCAGTAGAGAGAGACGTGCCAGAACAGGCTCAGCACCGGGGGGAGAGAAGCCTCAGCAGAGAGCTCAGTATCCTCCCAGTGGATCAGAAGGGAATCACAGGTGCATGTAATGTGAATGCAGAACGCACAGCCGATGATTAGTGAATGCAGAACACGCAGCTAATGATTAGTGAATGCAGAACGTGCAGCCAATGATTAGTGAATGCAGAACGTGCAGCAAATGATTAGTGAATGCAGAACGTGCAGCCAATGATTAGTGAATGCAGAACGTGCAGCCAATGATTAGTGAATGCAAAACGTGCAGCACACTGATAGGTACTTATTTAAGCGAGGAAGTAGTCTGTGACTGATTAAAACATTTAAAGATTAATAAATCACCAGGGCCCGATGGTATTCATCCAAGGGTTCTAATGGAGCTTCACTCTGAACTGGCAAAACCGCTATCTTTGATCTTTGAGGATTCAGTTATATCAGGTATGGTTCCCAAAGACTGGCGTATAGCGGAAGTAGTGCCTATATTCAAAAAGGGAAGTAAAGCTGAACCAGGTAATTATAGACCAGTTAGTCTTACATCTATAGTGGGGAAAGTATTGGAAGGTATTCTAAGAGATAGTATTCAGAAGTTCCTTGAAACCAATAATGTCATTAAAAGGAATCAACATGGGTTTATGAAGGACAGATCCTGTCAAACCAACTTACTTGGCTTTTATGAAACAGTAAGCGCAAACCTAGATCAGGGTAAAGACGTGGATGTAATCTTTTTAGACTTTGCCAAAGCGTTCGATACTGTACCACACATGAGACTTATCTACAAGCTTCAAGAATCAGGGCTAGGAAGCACAATATGCACTTGGGTCAAAAACTGGTTAGATAATAGGAAGCAGCGCGTTGTGGTTAATGGATCTTTTTCAACTTGGACTGAAGTGCTAAGTGGTGTGCCACAAGGCTCAGTATTAGGACCGCTATTGTTCAATATTTTCATTAATGACCTAACAGAAGGTCTAGAGAGCATGGTGTCAATTTTTGCAGATGATACCAAATTGTGTAAGGCTATAAATACAGAGGAGGATGCCGAGTCTCTTCAGAACGACTTAGTTAAATTAGAAGCATGGGCAGCCAAATGGAGAATGCGCTTCAACACAGACAAGTGTAAGGTAATGCACTGTGGTAACAAGAACAAAAATTACACCTACCTACTAAATGGGGTACAATTAGGGGATTCTGTACTGGAAAAGGACTTAGGTGTCCTCATAGATAGCAAGCTAAGCAGTAGTACCCAAAGCAGGACTGCAGCAAAGAAGGCTAATAAGATATTAGCATGCATAAAACGGGGTATTGATGCTAGGGACGAGAGTATTATACTCCCGTTATATAAATCACTAGTGAGGCCACACCTTGAATACTGTGTACAATTCTGGGCACCGTACTACAAAAAGGATATCCTGGAGCTTGAAAAGGTACAGAGGAGGGCGACCAAACTAATTAAGGGCATGGAGACAATGGAATACAAGGAAAGGCTTGAAAGACTAGGCATGTTTACATTGGAAAAGCGGAGACTAAGAGGGGATATGATCAACATCTACAAATATATAAGGGGACAATACACAGAGCTTGCGCGGGACCTGTTTTTGGTTAGATCAACACAGAGGACTCGTAGACACTCGCTCAGGTTAGAGGAGAGGAGATTTCGCACAATACGGCGTAAAGGCTTTTTCACGGTAAGGACAATACGTGTTTGGAATTCCCTTCCCGAGGGAGTTGTAATGGCGGAATCTGTCAACACCTTTAAGAATGGGTTAGATAAATTCCTATTGGATAAGGATATCCAGGGGTATGGTGCATAGTCATGCATTATAGTTACTATAAATAGGGATAAAATGTAACGGCTGACAGCAGCATCAGTCAGAAATTTTAGTCAAATCATCATGCATAGGAGACCACAAATAGGTTGAACTCGATGGACAATTGTCTTTTTTCAACCTCAGATACTATGTTACTATGATTAGTGAATGCAAAACACGCAGCTAATGATTAGTGAATGCAGAATGCGCAGACAATGAGCACAGTCCATGATTAGTGAAAGCAGAACGCGCAGACAATAATTAGTGAATGCAGAACGCGCAGCCCATGATTAGTGAATGCAGAACGCGCAGCCCATGATTAGTGAATGCAGAACGTGCAGCCAATGATTAGTGAATGCAGAACGTGCAGCCAATGATTAGTGAATGCAGAACATGCAGCCAATGATTACTGAATGCAGAACGTGCAGCCAATGATTAGTGAATGCAAAACGTGCAGCCAATGATTAGTGAATGCAAAACACGTAGCTAATGATTAGTGAATGCAGAACGCGCAGCCCATGATTAATGAATGCAGAACACGCAGCCAATGATTAGTGAATGCAGAAGGCGCAGCCCATGATTAGTGAATGCAGAACACGCAGCTAATGATTAGTGAATGCAGAACGTGCAGCCCATGATTAGTGAATGCAAAGCACACAGCTAATGATAAATGAATGCAGAACACACAGCTAATGATTAGTGAATGCAGAACACACAGCTAATGATTAGTGAATGCAGAACGCACAGCCAATGATTAGTGAATGCAGAACGTGCAGCCAATGATTAGTGAATGTAGAACGTGCAGCCAATGATTAGTGAATGCAGAACATGCAGCTAATGATTATTGAATGCAGAACGCGCAGCTAATGATTAGTGGATGCAGAACGCACAGCCTATGATTAGTGAATGCAGAACATGCAGCTAATGATTAGTGAATGCAGAACGCACAGCTAATGATTAGTGAATGCAGAACGCACAGCCTATGATTAGTGAATGCAGAACATGCAGTTAATGATTATTGAATGCAGAACGCGCAGCCCATGATTAGTGAATGCAGAACACATAGCCCACGAATAGTGAATACAAAACTAGTGATGTGCACCGTAAATTTTTCGGGTTTTGTGTTTTTGGTTTTGGATTCGGTTCCGCGGCCATGTTTTGGATTCGGACGCGTTTTGGCAAAACCTCCCTGAAAATTTTTTGTCGGATTCGGGTGTGTTTTGGATTCGGTTTTTTTTTTACAAAAAACCCTCAAAAACAGCTTAAATCATAGAATTTGGGGGTCATTTTGATCCCATAGTATTATTAACCTCAATAACCATAATTTCCACTCATTTTCAGTCTATTCTGAACACCTCACACCTCACAATATTATTTTTAGTCCTAAAATTTGCACCGAGGTCGCTGGATGACTAAGCTAAGCGACCCAAGTGGCCGACACAAACACGTGGCCCAACTAGGAGTGGCACTGCAGTGTCAGACAGGATGGCACTTCAAAAAAATAGTCCCCAAACAGCACATGATGCAAAGAAAAAAAGAGGCGCAATGAGGTAGCTGTGTGACTAAGTTAAGCGATCCAAGTGGCCGACACAAACACCTCGCCCATCTAGGAGTGGCACTGCAGTGTCAGACAGGATGGCACTTCAAAAAAATTGTCCCCAAACAGCACATGATGCAAAGAAAAAAAGAGGTGCAATGAGGTAGCTGTGTGGCTAAGCGACCCAAGTGGCAGACACAAACACCTGGCCCATCTAGGAGTGGCACTGCAGTGTCAGACAGGATGGCAGATTTAAAAAATTGTCCCCAAACAGCACATGATGCAAAGAAAAAAAGAGGCGCAATGAGGTAGCTGTGTGACTAAGCTAAGCGACCCAAGTGGCCCACACAAACACCTGGCCCATCTAGGAGTGGCACTGCAGTTTTCTAGCGAGAGGATGAGTGCTTCCATCCTCATGTGAATCTGAACCACTAGCCATGAACATAGGCCAGGGCCTCAGCCGTTCCTTGCCACTCCGTGTCGTAAATGGCATATTGGCAAGTTTACACTTCTCATCAGACGCTTTTAATTTAGATTTTTGGGTAATTTTACTGAACTTTAGTGTTTTGGATTTTACATGCTCTCTACTATGACATTGGGCATTGGCCTTCGCAGACAACGTTGATGGCATTTCATCGTCTCGGCCATGACTAGTGGCAGCAGCTTCAGCACGAGGTGGAAGTGGATCTTGATCTTTCCCTATTTTACCCTCCACATTTTTGTTCTCCATTTTTTAATGTGTGGAATTATATGCCAGTATCAATAGCAATGGCCTACTATATACTGTGCAAAACTGAAATGCACCACAGGTATGGACTTGACGACACAGAGGTAGGTAGAGCAGTGGCCTTCTGTACCGTACTCCTATATATTATATACTGGTGGTCAGCAAAATTATGCACTGTACTCCTACTATGTACTACAATGCAGCACAGATATGGAGCGTTTTGCATGCAGAGAACGTATAATACTGGTGGTCACTGGTCAGCAAAACTCTGCACTGTACTCCTCCAATATAATACTGCTGGTCCCCAGTCCCCACAATAAAGCAGTGTGAGCACAGATATATGCAGCACACTGAGCACAGATATGGAGCGTTTTTCAGGCAGAGAACGTATAATACTGGTGGTCACTGGTCAGTAAAACTCTGCACTGTACCTCTCCTATATATTATAATACTGCTGGTCCCCAGTCCCCACAATAAAGCAGTGTGAGCACAGATATATGCAGCACACTGAGCACAGATATGGAGCATTTTTCAGGCAGAGAACATATAATACTGGTGGTCACTGGTCACTGGTCAGCAAAACTCTGCACTGTACTCCTCCTATATAATACTGGTGGTCCCCAGTCCCCACAATAAAGCAGTGTGAGCACAGATGTATGCAGCACACTGAGCACAGATATGGAGCGTTTTTCAGGCAGAGAACATATAATACTGGTGGTCACTGGTCAGCAAAACTCTGCACTGTACTCCTCCTATATAATACTGCTGGTCCCCAGTCCCCACAATAAAGCAGTGTGAGCACAGATGTATGCAGCACACTGAGCACAGATATGGAGTGTTTTTCAGGCAGAGAACGTATAATACTGGTGGTCACTGGTCAGTAAAACTCTGCACTGTACTCCTCCTAAATAATACTGGGGTGTGGTTCATCAAATCGACAGTATCTAGGTCGACAATGTTTAGGTCGACCACTATAGGTCGACAGTCACTAGGTTGACATGGATGGAAGGTCGACAGGGTTTCAACCTGCTAGGTCGACAGGTCTAAAGGTCGACATGAGGATTTTTTTTTTTGGTGTCGTTTTCTTCGTAGAGTGACCGGGATCCCAAATTAGTGCACCGCGTCCCCTCGCATGGCTCGCTTCGCTCGCCATGCTTCGGGCATGGTGCCTTTGCTCCGCTACCGCTTCGCTCTGCACAGATTACCGTTCCAATCATAGTCCACGTGGATCGTTAAGTATGAAAAAATTAAAAAAAAGAGAAAAAATGTGAAAAACTCATGTCGACCTTTAGACCTGTCGACCTAGCACATGTCGACCTAGAAACCCTGTCGACCTTCCATCCATGTCGACCTAGTGACTGTCGACCTATAGTGGTCAAGCTAAACATTGTCGACCTAGATACTGTCGATCTTCAGACCGGATCCCATAATACTGCTGGTCCCCAGTCCCCACAATAAAGCAGTGTGAGCACAGATATATGCAGCACACTGAGCACAGATATGGAGCGTTTTTCAGGCAGAGAACATATAATACTGGTGGTCACTGGTCAGCAAAACTCTGCACTGTACTCCTCCTATATAATACTGGTGGTCCCCAGTCCCCACAATAAAGCAGTGTGAGCACAGATATTTGCAGCACACTGAGCACAGATATGGAGCGTTTTTCAGGCAGAGAACGTATAATACTGGTGGTCACTGGTCAGCATAACTCTGCACTGTACTCCTCCTATATAATACTGGTGGTCCCCAGTCCCCACAATAAAGCAGTGTGAGCACAGATATTTGCAGCACACTGAGCACAGATATGGAGCGTTTTTCAGGCAGAGAACGTATAATACTGGTGGTCACTGGTCAGCAAAACTCTGCACTGTACTCCTCCTATATACCCAGTCCCCACAATAAAGCAGTGAGCACAGATATTTGCAGCCCCCTGAACATAGAACTGAGAGGACGCCAGCCACGTCCATTCACTATCATTTCCAATGCACGAGTGAAAAATGGCGGCGACGCGCGGCTCCTTATATAGAATCCGAATCTCGCGAGAATCCGACAGCGGGATGATGACGTTCGGCCATGCTCGGGTTAACCGAGCAATACGGGAGAATCCGAGTATGCCTCGGACCCGTGTAAAATGGATGAAGTTCGGGGGGGTTCGGATTCCGAGGATCCGAAACCGCTCATCACTATACAAAACATGCAGCTAATGATTAGTGAATGCAGAACATGCAGCTAATGATTAGTGAATGCAGAACATGCAGCTAATGATTAGTGAATGCAGAACGCGCAGCCCATGATAAGTGAATGCAGAACACGCAGCCCATGATTACTAAATGCAGAACGCACAGCCATGGTTAGTGAATGCAGAATGCGCAGCCAATGATTAGTGAATGCAGAACGCGCAGCCAATGATTAGTGAATGCAGAACGCGCAGCCCATGATTAGTGAATGCAGAACGCGCAGCCAATGATTAGTGAATGCAGAACGTGCAGCCAATGATTAGTGAATGCAGAACGTACAGCCATGATTAGTGAATGCAGAACGCGCAGCAAATGATTAGTGAATGTAGAACGTGCAGCTAATGATTAGTGAATACAGAACGCACAGCCATGATTAGTGAATGCAGAACACGCAGCCATGATTAGTGAATGCAGAACACGCAGCCCATGATTACTGAATGCAGAACGCACAGCCATGATTAGTGAATGCAGAATGCGCAGCCAATGATTAGTGAATGCAGAACGCGCAGCCAATGATTAGTGAATGCAGAACGCGCAGCCCATGATTAGTGAATGCAGAACGCGCAGCCAATGATTAGTGAATGCAGAACGTGCAGCCAATGATTAGTGAATGCAGAACGTGCAGCCAATGATTAGTGAATGTAGAACGCGCAGCCCATGATTAGTGAATGCAGAAC
Source organism: Pseudophryne corroboree (assembly GCF_028390025.1). Lineage (NCBI taxonomy): Eukaryota > Metazoa > Chordata > Amphibia > Anura > Myobatrachidae > Pseudophryne > Pseudophryne corroboree. Next base: position 11,423,228 of record NC_086445.1, on the reverse strand, counting down.
GCACAGCCCATGATTAGTGAATGCAGAACGCGCAGCCAATGATTAGTGAATGCAGAACGTGTAGCCAATGATTAGTGAATGCAGAACATGCAGCCAATGATTAGTGAATGCAGAATGCGCAGCCAATGATTAGTGAATGCATAACGTGCAGCCAATGATTAGTGAATGCAGAACGCGCAGCCAATGATTAGTGAATGTAGAACGTGCAGCTAATGATTAGTGAATACAGAACGCACAGCCATGATTAGTGAATGCAGAACACGCAGCCATGATAAGTGAATGCAGAACACGCAGCCCATGATTACTGAATGCAGAACGCACAGCCATGATTAGTGAATGCAGAATGCGCAGCCAATGATTAGTGAATGCAGAACGCGCAGCCAATGATTAGTGAATGCAGAACGCGCAGCCCATGATTAGTGAATGCAGAACGCGCAGCCAATGATTAGTGAATGCAGAACGTGCAGCCAATGATTAGTGAATGCAGAACGTGCAGCCAATGATTAGTGAATGCAGAACGCGCAGCCAATGATTAGTGAATGCAGAACGCGCAGCCCATGATTAGTGAATGCAGAACGTGCAGCCAATGATTAGTGAATGCAGAACGCGCAGCTAATGATTAGTGAATGCAGAACGTGCAGCCAATGATTAGTGAATGCAGAACGCACAGCCAATGATTTGTGAATGCAGAATGCGCAGCCCATGATTAGTGAATGCAGAACGCACAGCCCATGATTAGTGAATGCAGAACACGCAGCCCATGATTAGTGAATGCAGAATGCGCAGCCATGATTAGTGAATGCAGAATGCGCAGCCAATGATTAGTGAATGCAGAACGCGCAGCCCATGATTAGTGAATGCAGAACGCGCAGACAATGATTAGTGAATGCAGAACGTGCAGACAATGATTAGTGAATGCAGAACGTGCAGACAATGATTAGTGAATGCAGAACGCGCAGCCAATGATTAGTGAATGTAGACCGTGCAGCCCATGATTAGTGAATGCAGAACGCGCAGCCAATGATTAGTGAATGCAGAAAGTGCAGCCAATGATTAGTGAATGCAGAACGTGCAGCCAATGATTAGTGAATGCAGAACGCGCAGCCAATGATTAGTGAATATAGAACGTGCAGCCCATGATTAGTGAATGCAGAACGCGCAGCCAATGATTAGTGAATGCAGAACGCGCAGCCAATGATTAGTTAATGCAGAACGTGCAGCCAATGATTAGTGAATGCACAATGCACAGCCCATGATTAGTGAATGCAGAACGTGCAGCCAATGATTAGTGAATGCAGAACGCACAGCCCATGATTAGTGAATGTAGAACGCACAGCCCATGATTAGTGAATGCAGAACGCACAGCCCATGATTAGTGAATGCAGAACGTGCAGCCAATTATTAGTGAATGCAGAACGTACAGCCAATGATCAGTGAATGTAGAACGCGCAGCCCATGATTAGTGAATGCAGAACGCGCAGCCCATGATTAGTGAATGCAGAACGCGGAGCCCATGATTAGTGAATGCAGAACGCGCAGCCCATGATTAGTGAATGCAGAACATGCAGCTAATGATTAGTGAATGCAGAACGCGCAGCCAATGATTAGTGAATGTAGAACGTGCAGCTAATGATTAGTGAATACAGAACGCACAGCCATGATTAGTGAATGCAGAACACGCAGCCATGATAAGTGAATGCAGAACACGCAGCCCATGATTACTGAATGCAGAACGCACAGCCATGATTAGTGAATGCAGAATGCGCAGCCAATGATTAGTGAATGCAGAACGCGCAGCCAATGATTAGTGAATGCAGAACGCGCAGCCCATGATTAGTGAATGCAGAACGCGCAGCCAATGATTAGTGAATGCAGAACGTGCAGCCAATGATTAGTGAATGCAGAACGTGCAGCCAATGATTAGTGAATGCAGAACGCGCAGCCAATGATTAGTGAATGCAGAACGCGCAGCCCATGATTAGTGAATGCAGAACGTGCAGCCAATGATTAGTGAATGCAGAACGCGCAGCTAATGATTAGTGAATGCAGAACGTGCAGCCAATGATTAGTGAATGCAGAACGCACAGCCAATGATTTGTGAATGCAGAATGCGCAGCCCATGATTAGTGAATGCAGAACGCACAGCCCATGATTAGTGAATGCAGAACACGCAGCCCATGATTAGTGAATGCAGAATGCGCAGCCATGATTAGTGAATGCAGAATGCGCAGCCAATGATTAGTGAATGCAGAACGCGCAGCCCATGATTAGTGAATGCAGAACGCGCAGACAATGATTAGTGAATGCAGAACGTGCAGACAATGATTAGTGAATGCAGAACGTGCAGACAATGATTAGTGAATGCAGAACGCGCAGCCAATGATTAGTGAATGTAGACCGTGCAGCCCATGATTAGTGAATGCAGAACGCGCAGCCAATGATTAGTGAATGCAGAAAGTGCAGCCAATGATTAGTGAATGCAGAACGTGCAGCCAATGATTAGTGAATGCAGAACGCGCAGCCAATGATTAGTGAATATAGAACGTGCAGCCCATGATTAGTGAATGCAGAACGCGCAGCCAATGATTAGTGAATGCAGAACGCGCAGCCAATGATTAGTTAATGCAGAACGTGCAGCCAATGATTAGTGAATGCACAATGCACAGCCCATGATTAGTGAATGCAGAACGTGCAGCCAATGATTAGTGAATGCAGAACGCACAGCCCATGATTAGTGAATGTAGAACGCACAGCCCATGATTAGTGAATGCAGAACGCACAGCCCATGATTAGTGAATGCAGAACGTGCAGCCAATTATTAGTGAATGCAGAACGTACAGCCAATGATCAGTGAATGTAGAACGCGCAGCCCATGATTAGTGAATGCAGAACGCGCAGCCCATGATTAGTGAATGCAGAACGCGGAGCCCATGATTAGTGAATGCAGAACGCGCAGCCCATGATTAGTGAATGCAGAACATGCAGCTAATGATTAGTGAATGCAGAACGTGCAGCCAATGATTAGTGAATGCAGAACGCACAGCCCATGATTAGTGAATGCAGAATGCGCAGCCAATGATTAGTGAATGCAGAACGCGCAGCCCATGATTAGTGAATGCAGAATGCGCAGCCAATGATTAGTGAATGCAGAACGCGCTGCCCATGATTAGTGAATGCAGAACGCGCAGCCCATGATTAGTGAATGCAGAACACGCAGCCAATGATTAGTGAATGCAGAACGCACAGCCCATGATTAGTGAATGCAGAACGCGCAGCCCATGATTAGTGAATGCAGAATGCGCAGCCAATGATTAGTGAATGCAGAACGTGCAGCCAATGATTAGTGAATGCAGAACGCGCAGCCCATGATTAGTGAATGCAGAACGCGCAGCCCATGATTAGTGAATGCAGAACGCGCAGCCAATGATTAGTGAATGCAGAACGTGCAGCCAATGATTAGTGAATGCAGAACGTGCAGCCCATGGTTAGTGAATGCAGAACGTGCAGCCAATGATTAGTGAATGCAGAACGCGCAGCCCATGATTAGTGAATGCAGAACGCGCAGCCAATGATTAGTGAATGTAGAACGCGCAGCCCATGATTAGTGAATGCATAACGCGCAGCCCATGATTAGTGACTGCAGAACGCGCAGCCCATGATTAGTGAATGCAGAACGCGCAGCCCATGATTAGTGAATGCAGAACGCGCAGCCCATGATTAGTGAATGCATAACGCGCAGCCCATGATTAGTGAATGCAGAACACGCAGCTAATGATTAGTGAATGAAGAACGCGCAGCCCATGATTAGTGACTGCAGAACGCACAGCCCATGATTAGTGAATGCAGAATGCGCAGCCAATGATTAGTGAATGCAGAACGCACAGCCCATGATTAGTGAATGCAGAACGCGCAGCCCATGATTAGTGAATGCAGAACGCACAGCCCATGATTAGTGAATGCAGAACGCGCAGCCCATGTTTACTGAATGCAGAATGCGCAGCCCATGATTAGTGAATGCAGAACGCGCAGCCCATGATTAGTGAATGCAGAACGCGCAGCCCATGATTAGTGAATGCAGAACGCGCAGCCCATGATTAGTGAATGCAGAACGCGCAGCCCATAATTAGTGACTGCAGAACGCGCAGCCCATGATAAGTGAATGCAAAACGCACAGCCCATGATTAGTGAATGCAGAACGCGCAGCCCATGATTAGTGAATGCAGAACGCGCAGCCCATGATTAGTGAATGCAGAACGCGCAGCCCATAATTAGTGACTGCAGAACGTGCAGCCCATGATAAGTGAATGCAAAACGCACAGCCCATGATTAGTGAATGCAGAACGCGCAGCCCATGATTAGTGAATGCAGAACGCACAGCCCATGATTAGTGAATGCAGAACGCGCAGCCCATGATTAGTGAATGCAGAACATGCAGCTAATGGCACAGCCAATGATTAGTGAATGCAGAACGCACAGCCAATGATTAGTGAATGCAGAACGCGCAGCCCATGATTAGTGAATGCAGAACGCGCAGCCAATGATTAGTGAATGCAGAACGTGCAGCCAATGAATGCAGAATGCACAGCCCATGATTAGTGAATGCAGAACGCACAGCTAATAATTAGTGAATGCAGAATGTGCAGCCAATGATTAGTGAATGCAGAACACACAGCCCATGATTAGTGAATGCAGAACGCGCAGCCCATGATTAGTGAATGCAGAACGCGCAGCCCATGATTAGTGAATGCAGAACGCGCAGCCCATGATTAGTGAATGCAGAACGCACAGCCCATGATTAGTGAATGCAGAACGCGCAGCCCATGATTAGTGAATGCAGAACGCGCAGCCAATGATTAGTGAATGCAGAACGCGCAGCCAATGATTAGTGAATGCAGAACGCGCAGCCCATGATTAGTGAATGCAGAACGTGCAGCCAATGATTAGTGAATGTAGAACACGCAGCCTATGATTAGTGAATGCAGAACACGCAGCTAATGATTAGTGAATGCAGAACGCGCAGCCCATGATTTGTGAATGCAGAATGCGCAGCCCATGATTAGTGAATGCAGAATGCGCAGCCCATGATTAGTGAATGCAGAACGCGCAGCCCATGATTAGTGAATGCAGAACGCGCAGCCCATGATTAGTGAATGCAGAACGCGCAGCCCATGATTAGTGAATGCAGAACACGCAGCTAATGATTAGTGAATGAAGAACGCGCAGCCCATGATTAGTGACTGCAGAACGCACAGCCCATGATTAGTGAATGCAGAATGCGCAGCCAATGATTAGTGAATGCAGAACGCGCAGCCCATGATTAGTGAATGCAGAACGCGCAGCCCATGATTAGTGAATGCAGAACGCACAGCCCATGATTAGTGAATGCAGAACGCGCAGCCCATGATTAGTGAATGCAGAACGCGCAGCCAATGATTAGTGAATGCAGAACGCGCAGCCAATGATTAGTGAATGCAGAACGCGCAGCCCATGATTAGTGAATGCAGAACGTGCAGCCAATGATTAGTGAATGTAGAACACGCAGCCTATGATTAGTGAATGCAGAACACGCAGCTAATGATTAGTGAATGCAGAACGCGCAGCCCATGATTTGTGAATGCAGAATGCGCAGCCCATGATTAGTGAATGCAGAATGCGCAGCCCATGATTAGTGAATGCAGAACGCGCAGCCCATGATTAGTGAATGCAGAACGCGCAGCCCATGATTAGTGAATGCAGAACGCGCAGCCCATGATTAGTGAATGTAGAACACGCAGCCTATGATTAGTGAATGCAGAACACGCAGCTAATGATTAGTGAATGCAGAACGCGCAGCCCATGATTAGTGAATGCAGAACGCGCAGCCCATGATTAGTGAATGCAGAACGAGCAGCCAATGATTAGTGAATTCAGAACGCGCAGCCCATGATTAGTGAATGTAGAACGCACAGCCCATGATTAGTGAATGCAGAACGCACAGCCCATGATTAGTGAATGCAGAACGTGCAGCCAATGATTAGTGAATGCAGAACGTACAGCCAATGATTAGTGAATGTAGAACGCACAGCCCATGATTAGTGAATGCACAACGCACAGGCAATGATTAGTGAATGCAGAACGTGCAGCCAATGATAAGTGAATGCAGAACGTGCAGCCAATGATTAGTGAATGCAGAACGCACAGCCCATGATTAGTGAATGCAGAATGTGCAGCCCATGATTAGTGAATGCAGAATGTGCAGCCAATGATTAGTGAATGCAGAACGCACAGCCAATGATTAGTGAATGCAGAACACACAGCCAATGATTAGTGAATGCAGAACGCACAGCCCATGATTAGTGAATGCAGAACGCACAGCCAATGATTAGTGAATGCAGAACGCACAGCCCATGATTAGTGAATGCAGAACGCACAGCCCATGATTAGTGAATGCAGAACGCACAGCCCATGATTAGTGAATGCAGAACGTGCAGCCAATGATTAGTGAATGCAGAACATGCAGCCAATGATTAGTGAATGCAGAATGCGCAGCCAATGATTAGTGAATGCATAACGTGCAGCCAATGATTAGTGAATGCAGAACGCGCAGCCAATGATTAGTGAATGTAGAACGTGCAGCTAATGATTAGTGAATACAGAACGCACAGCCATGATTAGTGAATGCAGAACACGCAGCCATGATTAGTGAATGCAGAATGCGCAGCCAATGATTAGTGAATGCAGAACGTGTAGCCAATGATTAGTGAATGCAGAACATGCAGCCAATGATTAGTGAATGCAGAATGCGCAGCCAATGATTAGTGAATGCATAACGTGCAGCCAATGATTAGTGAATGCAGAACGCGCAGCCAATGATTAGTGAATGTAGAACGTGCAGCTAATGATTAGTGAATACAGAACGCACAGCCATGATTAGTGAATGCAGAACACGCAGCCATGATTAGTGAATGCAGAATGCGCAGCCAATGATTAGTGAATGCAGAACGCGCAGCCCATGATTAGTGAATGCAGAACGCGCAGACAATGATTAGTGAATGCAGAACGTGCAGACAATGATTAGTGAATGCAGAACGTGCAGACAATGATTAGTGAATGCAGAACGCGCAGCCAATGATTAGTGAATGTAGAACGTGCAGCCCATGATTAGTGAATGCAGAACGCGCAGCCAATGATTAGTGAATGCAGAAAGTGCAGCCAATGATTAGTGAATGCAGAACGTGCAGCCAATGATTAGTGAATGCAGAACGCGCAGCCAATGATTAGTGAATATAGAACGTGCAGCCCATGATTAGTGAATGCAGAACGCGCAGCCAATGATTAGTGAATGCAGAACGCGCAGCCAATGATTAGTGAATGCAGAACGTGCAGCCAATGATTAGTGAATGCACAATGCACAGCCCATGATTAGTGAATGCAGAACGTGCAGCCAATGATTAGTGAATGCAGAACGCACAGCCCATGATTAGTGAATGTAGAACGCACAGCCAATGATTAGTGAATGCAGAACGCACAGCCCATGATTAGTGAATGCAGAACGTGCAGCCAATGATTAGTGAATGCAGAACGTACAGCCAATGATCAGTGAATGTAGAACGCGCAGCCCATGATTAGTGAATGCAGAACGCGCAGCCCATGATTAGTGAATGCAGAACGCGGAGCCCATGATTAGTGAATGCAGAACGCGCAGCCCATGATTAGTGAATGCAGAACATGCAGCTAATGATTAGTGAATGCAGAACGTGCAGCCAATGATTAGTGAATGCAGAACGCACAGCCCATGATTAGTGAATGCAGAATGCGCAGCCAATGATTAGTGAATGCAGAACGCGGAGCCCATGATTAGTGAATGCAGAATGCGCAGCCAATGATTAGTGAATGCAGAACGCGCTGCCCATGATTAGTGAATGCAGAACGCGCAGCCCATGATTAGTGAATGCAGAACACGCAGCCAATGATTAGTGAATGCAGAACGCACAGCCCATGATTAGTGAATGCAGAACGCGCAGCCCATGATTAGTGAATGCAGAATGCGCAGCCAATGATTAGTGAATGCAGAACGTGCAGCCAATGATTAGTGAATGCAGAACGCGCAGCCCATGATTAGTGAATGCAGAACGTGCAGCCCATGATTAGTGAATGCAGAACGCGCAGCCCATGATTAGTGAATGCAGAACGCGCAGCCAATGATTAGTGAATGCAGAACGTGCAGCCAATGATTAGTGAATGCAGAACGCGCAGCCCATGATTAGTGAATGCAGAACGTGCAGCCAATGATTAGTGAATGCAGAACGCGCAGCCCATGATTAGTGAATGCAGAACGCGCAGCCAATGATTAGTGAATGTAGAACGCGCAGCCCATGATTAGTGAATGCATAACGCGCAGCCCATGATTAGTGACTGCAGAACGCGCAGCCCATGATTAGTGAATGCAGAACGCGCAGCCCATGATTAGTGAATGCAGAACGCGCAGCCCATGATTAGTGAATGCATAACGCGCAGCCCATGATTAGTGAATGCAGAAAACGCAGCTAATGATTAGTGAATGAAGAACGCGCAGCCCATGATTAGTGACTGCAGAACGCACAGCCCATGATTAGTGAATGCAGAATGCGCAGCCAATGATTAGTGAATGCAGAACGCACAGCCCATGATTAGTGAATGCAGAACGCGTAGCCCATGATTAGTGAATGCAGAACGCACAGCCCATGATTAGTGAATGCAGAACGCGCAGCCCATGTTTACTGAATGCAGAATGCGCAGCCCATGATTAGTGAATGCAGAACGCGCAGCCCATGATTAGTGAATGCAGAACGCGCAGCCCATGATTAGTGAATGCAGAACGCGCAGCCCATGATTAATGAATGCAGAACGCGCAGCCCATGATTAGTGAATGCAGAACGCGCAGCCCATAATTAGTGACTGCAGAACGCGCAGCCCATGATAAGTGAATGCAAAACGCACAGCCCATGATTAGTGAATGCAGAACGCGCAGCCCATGATTAGTGAATGCAGAACGCGCAGCCCATGATTAGTGAATGCAGAAGCGCTGCCCATAATTAGTGACTGCAGAACGTGCAGCCCATGATAAGTGAATGCAAAACGCACAGCCCATGATTAGTGAATGCAGAACGCGCAGCCCATGATTAGTGAATGCAGAACGCACAGCCCATGATTAGTGAATGCAGAACGCGCAGCCCATGATTAGTGAATGCAGAACATGCAGCTAATGGCACAGCCAATGATTAGTGAATGCAGAACGCACAGCCAATGATTAGTGAATGCAGAACGCGCAGCCCATGATTAGTGAAGGCAGAACGCGCAGCCAATGATTAGTGAATGCAGAACGTGCAGCCAATGAATGCAGAATGCACAGCCCATGATTAGTGAATGCAGAACGCGCAGCTAATGATTAGTGAATGCAGAATGTGCAGCCAATGATTAGTGAATGCAGAACACACAGCCCATGATTAGTGAATGCAGAACGCGCAGCCCATGATTAGTGAATGCAGAACGCGCAGCCCATGATTAGTGAATGCAGAACGCGCAGCCCATGATTAGTGAATGCAGAACGCACAGCCCATGATTAGTGAATGCAGAACGCGCAGCCCATGATTAGTGAATGCAGAACGCGCAGCCAATGATTAGTGAATGCAGAACGCGCAGCCAATGATTAGTGAATGCAGAACGCGCAGCCCATGATTAGTGAATGCAGAACGTGCAGCCAATGATTAGTGAATGTAGAACACGCAGCCTATGATTAGTGAATGCAGAACACGCAGCTAATGATTAGTTAATGCAGAACGCGCAGCCCATGATTTGTGAATGCAGAATGCGCAGCCCATGATTAGTGAATGCAGAATGCGCAGCCCATGATTAGTGAATGCAGAACGCGCAGCCCATGATTAGTGAATGCAGAATGCGCAGCCCATGATTAGTGAATGCAGAACGCACAGCCCATGATTAGTGAATGCAGAACGTGCAGCCAATGATTAGTGAATTCAGAACGCGCAGCCCATGATTAGTGAATGTAGAACGCACAGCCCATGATTAGTGAATGCAGAACGCACAGCCCATGATTAGTGAATGCAGAACGTGCAGCCAATGATTAGTGAATGCAGAACGTACAGCCAATGATTAGTGAATGTAGAACGCACAGCCCATGATTAGTGAATGCACAACGCACAGGCAATGATTAGTGAATGCAGAACGTGCAGCCAATGATTAGTGAATGCAGAACGTGCAGCCAATGATTAGTGAATGCAGAACGCACAGCCCATGATTAGTGAATGCAGAATGTGCAGCCCATGATTAGTGAATGCAGAATGTGCAGCCAATGATTAGTGAATGCAGAACGCACAGCCAATGATTAGTGAATGCAGAACACACAGCCAATGATTAGTGAATGCAGAACGCACAGCCCATGATTAGTGAATGCAGAACGCACAGCCAATGATTAGTGAATGCAGAACGCACAGCCCATGATCAGTGAATGCAGAACGCACAGCCCATGATTAGTGAATGCAGAACGCACAGCCAATGATTAGTGAATGCAGAACGTGCAGCCAATGATTAGTGAATGCAGAACATGCAGCCCATGATTAGTGAATGCAGAACGCGCAGCCAATGATTAGTGAATGCAGAACGCGCAGCCCATGATTAGTGAATGCAGAACGCGCAGCCCATGATTAGTGAATGCAGAACGCGCAGCCCATGATTAGTGAATGCAGAACGCGCAGCCCATGATTAGTGAATGCAGAACGCGCAGCCCATGATTAGTGAATGCAGAATGCGCAGCCAATGATTAGTGAATGCAGAACGCGCAGCCCATGATTAGTGAATGCAGAACGCGCAGCCCATGATTAGTGAATGCAGAACGCGCAGCCCATGATTAGTGAATGCAGAACGCGCAGCCCATGATTAGTGAATGCAGAACGCGCAGCCCATGATTAGTGAACGCAGAACGCGCAGCCCATGATTATTGAACGCAGAACGCGCAGCCCATGATTATTGAACCCAGAACGCGCAGCCCATGATTAGTGACTGCAGAACGCGCAGCCCATGATTAGTGAACGCAGAACGCACAGCCCATGATTAGTGAATGCAGAACGCGCAGCCAATGATTAGTGAATGCAGAACGCGCAGCCCATAATTAGTGAATGCAGAACGCGCAGCCCATGATTAGTGAATGCAGAACGCGCAGCCCATGATTAGTGAATGCAGAACATGCAGCTAATGATTAGTGAATGCAGAACGTGCAGCCAATGATTAGTGAATGCAGAACGCACAGCCCATGATTAGTGAATGCAGAATGCGCAGCCAATGATTAGTGAATGCAGAATGCGCAGCCCATGATTAGTGAATGCAGAATGCGCAGCCAATGATTAGTGAATGCCGAACGCGCAGCCCATGATTAGTGAATGCAGAACACGCAGCCAATGATTAGTGAATGCAGAACGCACAGCCCATGATTAGTGAATGCAGAACGCGCAGCCCATGATTAGTGAATGCAGAATGCGCAGCCAATGATTAGTGAATGCAGAACGTGCAGCCAATGATTAGTGAATGCAGAACGCGCAGCCCATGATTAGTAAATGCAGAACGTGCAGCCAATGATTAGTGAATGCAGAACGCGCAGCCCATGATTAGTGAATGCAGAACGCGCAGTCAATGATTAGTGAATGCAGAACGTGCAGCCAATGATTAGTGAATGCAGAACGCGCAGCCCATGATTAGTGAATGCAGAACGTGCAGCCAATGATTAGTGAATGCAGAACGCGCAGCCCATGATTAGTGAATGCAGAACGCGCAGCCAATGATTAGTGAATGTAGAACGCGCAGCCCATGATTAGTGAATGCATAACGCGCAGCCCATGATTAGTGACTGCAGAACGCGCAGCCCATGAAGAGTGAATGCAGAACGCGCAGCCCATGATTAGTGAATGCAGAACGCGCAGCCCATGATTAGTGAATGCATAACGCGCAGCTCATGATTAGTGAATGCAGAACACGCAGCGAATGATTAGTGAATGCAGAATGCGCAGCCAATGATTAGTGAATGCAGAACGCACAGCCCATGATTAGTGAATGCAGAACGCGCAGCCCATGATTAGTGAATGCAGAACGCACAGCCCATGATTAGTGAATGCAGAACGCGCAGCCCATGTTTACTGAATGCAGAAGGCGCAGCCCATGATTAGTGAATGCAGAACGCGCAGCCCATGATTAGTGAATGCAGAACGCGCAGCCCATGATTAGTGAATGCAGAACGCGCAGCCCATGATTAGAGAATGCAGAACGCGCAGCCAATGATTAGTGAATGCAGAACGCGCAGCCCATGATTAGTGAATGCAGAACGCGCAGCCCAATGATTAGTGAATGCAGAACGCGCAGCCAATGATTAGTGAATGCAGAACGCGCAGCCCATGATTAGTGAATGCAGAACGCGCAGCCCATGATTAGTGAATGCAGAACGTGCAGCCCATGATTAGTGAATGCATAACGCGCAGCCCATGATTAGTGAATGCAGAACGTGCAGCCCATGATTAGTGAATGCAGAACGCACAGCCAATGATTAGTGAATGCAGAACGCACAGCCATGATTAGTGAATGTAGAACGCGCAGCCCATGATTAGTGAATGCAGAACGCGCAGCCCATGATTAGTGAATGCAGAACGCGCAGCCAATGATTAGTGAATGCAGAACGTGCAGCCAATGAATGCAGAACGCACAGCCCATGATTAGTGAATGCAGAACGCGCAGCTAATGATTAGTGAATGCAGAATGTGCAGCCAATGATTAGTGAATGCAGAACGCGCAGCCCATGATTAGTGAATGCAGAACGCACAGCCCATGATTAGTGAATGCAGAACGCGCAGCCCATGATTAGTGAATGCAGAAGGCGCAGCCAATGATTAGTGAATGCAGAATGCGCAGCCATGATTAGTGAATGTAGAACGCACAGCCCATGATTAGTGAATGCAGAACGCGCAGCCTATGATTAGTGAATGCAGAACGCGCAGCCAATGATTAGTGAATGCAGAACGCGCAGCCAATGATTAGTGAATGCAGAACGCACAGCCCATGATTAGTGAATGCAGAACGTGCAGCCAATGATTAGTGAATGTAGAACACGCAGCCAATGATTAGTGAATGCAGAACACGCAGCTAATGATTAGTGAATGCAGAACGCGCAGCCCATGATTTGTGAATGCAGAACGCGCAGCCCATGATTAGTGAATGCAGAACGTGCAGCCCATTATTAGTGAATGCAGAACGCGCAGCCCATGATTAGTGAATGCAGAACGCGCAGCCCATGATTAGTGAATGCAGAACGCGCAGCCCATGATTAGTGAATGCATAACGCGCAGCCCATGATTAGTGAATGCAGAACACGCAGCCAATGATTAGTGAATGCAGAATGCGCAGCCCATGACTAGTGAATGCAGAATGCGCAGCCCATGATTAGTGAATGCAGAACGCGCAGCCCATGATTAGTGAATGCAGAACGCGCAGCCCATGATTAGTGAATGCAGAACGCGCAGCCCATGATTAGTGAATGCAGAACGCGCAGCCCATGATTAGTGAATGCAGAACGCGCAGCCCATGATTAGAGAATGCAGAACGCGCAGCCAATGATTAGTGAATGCAGAACGCGCAGCCCATGATTAGTGAATGCAGAACGCGCAGCCCAATGATTAGTGAATGCAGAACGCGCAGCCAATGATTAGTGAATGCAGAACGCGCAGCCCATGATTAGTGAATGCAGAACGCGCAGCCCATGATTAGTGAATGCAGAACGTGCAGCCCATGATTAGTGAATGCATAACGCGCAGCCCATGATTAGTGAATGCAGAACGTGCAGCCCATGATTAGTGAATGCAGAACGCACAGCCAATGATTAGTGAATGCAGAACGCACAGCCATGATTAGTGAATGTAGAACGCGCAGCCCATGATTAGTGAATGCAGAACGCGCAGCCCATGATTAGTGAATGCAGAACGCGCAGCCAATGATTAGTGAATGCAGAACGTGCAGCCAATGAATGCAGAACGCACAGCCCATGATTAGTGAATGCAGAACGCGCAGCTAATGATTAGTGAATGCAGAATGTGCAGCCAATGATTAGTGAATGCAGAACGCGCAGCCCATGATTAGTGAATGCAGAACGCACAGCCCATGATTAGTGAATGCAGAACGCGCAGCCCATGATTAGTGAATGCAGAAGGCGCAGCCAATGATTAGTGAATGCAGAATGCGCAGCCATGATTAGTGAATGTAGAACGCACAGCCCATGATTAGTGAATGCAGAACGCGCAGCCTATGATTAGTGAATGCAGAACGCGCAGCCAATGATTAGTGAATGCAGAACGCGCAGCCAATGATTAGTGAATGCAGAACGCACAGCCCATGATTAGTGAATGCAGAACGTGCAGCCAATGATTAGTGAATGTAGAACACGCAGCCAATGATTAGTGAATGCAGAACACGCAGCTAATGATTAGTGAATGCAGAACGCGCAGCCCATGATTTGTGAATGCAGAACGCGCAGCCCATGATTAGTGAATGCAGAACGTGCAGCCCATTATTAGTGAATGCAGAACGCGCAGCCCATGATTAGTGAATGCAGAACGCGCAGCCCATGATTAGTGAATGCAGAACGCGCAGCCCATGATTAGTGAGTGCAGAACACGCAGCCCCATGCAGAACGCGCAGCCCATGATTAGTGAATGCAGAATGCGCAGCCCATGATTAGTGAATGCAGAATGCGCAGCCAATGATTAGTGAATGCAGAACGCGCAGCCCATGATTAGTGAATGCAGAACGCGCAGCCAATGATTAGTGAATGCAGAATGCGTAGCCCATGATTAGTGAATGCAGAACGCGCAGCCCATGATTAGTGAATGCAGAACGCGCAGCCCCATGCAGAACGCGCAGCCCATGATTAGTGAATGCAGAATGCGCAGCCCATGATTAGTGAATGCAGAACGCGCAGCCCCATGATTAGTGAATGCAGAACGCGCAGCCCCATGATTAGTGAATGCAGAACGCGCAGCCCCATGATTAGTGAATGCAGAACGCGCAGCCCCATGATTAGTGAATGCAGAACGTGCAGCCCATGATTATTGAATGCAGAACCCACTAAGGCTTTATTTGTGAAGTGAGTAAAAGGTACTATAGTCAGCATTTGGGGGAGGTAAAAGTGGGAAGATAGAAAAGCGCAGGTGTGTTCTGGGCGTTCCTTACTCATCCACAGCTGGAGAGATGCTCAGTCTGGGATGGTGTAGGTCAGCACAGAGATCCGATAGTCTCGATGTGTCTGCTCTTATGCATGAGCAGTGTGACCCACACACACACACACACACACACACACACACACACACACACACACACACACACACACACACACACACACACACACACACACACACATCTCTCTCCCCCAGTGCCTCTGTCTGCAGCTGGAGAAAGGGTCCTGGGTACAGAATACCCAATCACCCCGCTTGATGAAACGTCCACATGATTAGACTTGACAAAATGTTCCTGGTCCTAGCGGTGACTCCCTTGGTATAGCCGATTCGGCCGCTCCAGCTCTGCCTTCCTGAATCTGGTGGGAAGCTGATGTAAGGGTTAAATCTTAAGTCTTTGTCTTAGTTATTAAGCTGAAATTCTTTTGCAAGTTACATGTTCCAATACGCTAATCAGATATATAGCGGCTCACGTGACCTTCGGTTCTCTGCCTTCAGATGCACAGCAAGAACACACAGCTGCAAGAAGAAAAGATGAAGAATTAAGATAGAAGAAAGAATGTTTCATATTGTTATAATTAGATCTTTGCTGGTACATGAGAACGTTCATGCATGTTTTGCTGGACCAATGAAATGCTATTACTATAGATTGACCTGTAGAAGTTTTGTGCAAGCTTTGCAACGTTTTGGGTATAAATAAATGATCCTGGGCTATGATGCAGTCAGAGCTGCTTTGCCATTCCTCACAATTGTGTATGTGTGTCATTTGTGCTCCCAGCTAGCTGACATTGCAGGATCAGACTCTCAGGAGGATTCAGAGACGTGCAGTGTCTGTACTCCAACACTGATAAGTACTTCCAGCGGATCTGGCACTAAGTATTGCTAAACCTAACCCTAGTGCCTAAATCTAACCTCCCCTTCCTTAGTCTATCCATAACCCTGCTCGGCTAGTATTCCTGACCCACGCATGTGATTCCGTCTCTCCTCTGTACCCTGTCAGTTATACCATTTTCACCCCGGTGTTCCCGTGTGCCTATATCTGCTGCTCGGCTAGTATTCCTGACCCATGCATGTGATTCCGTCTCTCCTCTGTACCCTGTCAGTTATACTGTTTTCACCCTGGTGTTCCCGTGTGCCTATATCTGCTGCTCGGCTAGTATTCCTGACCCACGCATGTGATTCCGGCTGTCCTCTGTACCCTGTCAGTTATACCATTTTCACCCTGCTGTTCCCATGTGCCTATATCTGCTGCTCGGCTAGTATTCCTGACCCACGCATGTGATTCCGTCTCTCCTCTGTACCCTGTCAGTTATACCATTTTCACCCCGGTGTTCCCGTGTGCCTATATCTGCTGCTCGGCTAGTATTCCTGACCCACGCATGTGATTCCGGCTGTCCTCTGTACCCTGTCAGCTATACCGTTTTCACCCTGGTGTTCCCATGTACCTATATCTGCTGCTCGGCTAGTATTCCTGACCCACGCATGTGATTCCGTCTCTCCTCTGTACCCTGTCAGTTAAACTGTTTTCACTCCGGTGTTCCCGTGTGCCTATATCTGCTGCTCGGCTAGTATTCCTGACCCACGCATGTGATTCCGGCTCTCCTCTGTACCCTGTCAGTTATACCATTTTCACCCCGGTATTCCCGTGTGCCTATATCTGCCTCTCGGCTAGTATTCCTGACCCCAGATGTGACTCAAGCTGTCCTCTGTACCGTGACAGTTATACCGTTTTCACCCTGGTGTTCCCGTGTGCCTATATCTGCTGCTCGGCTAGTATTCCTGACCCACGCATGTGATTCCGGCTGTCCTCTGTACCCTGTCAGTTATACCATTTTCACCCTGCTGTTCCCATGTGCCTATATCTGCTGCTCGGCTAGTATTCCTGACCCACGCATGTGATTCCGTCTCTCCTCTGTACCCTGTCAGTTATACCATTTTCACCCCGGTGTTCCCGTGTGCCTATATCTGCTGCTCGGCTAGTATTCCTGACCCACGCATGTGATTCCGGCTGTCCTCTGTACCCTGTCAGTTATACCGTTTTCACCCTGGTGTTCCCATGTACCTATATCTGCTGCTCGGCTAGTATTCCTGACCCACGCATGTGATTCCGGCTGTCCTCTGTATCCTGTCAGTTATACCGTTTTCACCCTGGTGTTCCCATGTACCTATATCTGCTGCTCGGCTAGTATTCCAGACCCACGCACGTGATTCCGGCTGTCCTCTGTACCCTGTCAGTTATACCGTTTTCACCCCGGTGTTCCCGTGTGCCTATATCTGCTGCTCGGCTAGTATTCCTGACCCACGCATGTGATTCCGTCTCTCCTCTGTACCCTGTCAGTTATACTGTTTTCACTCCGGTGTTCCCGTGTGCCTATATCTGCTGCTCGGCTAGTATTCCTGACCCACGCATGTGATTCCGGCTCTCCTCTGTACCCTGTCAGTTATACCATTTTCACCCCGGTATTCCCGTGTGCCTATATCTGCTGCTCGGCTAGTATTCCTGACCCCAGATGTGACTCAAGCTGTCCTCTGTACCGTGACAGTTATATCGTTTTCACCCTGGTGTTCCCGTGTGCCTATATCTGCTGCTCGGCTAGTATTCCTGACCCACGCATGTGATTCCGTCTCTCCTCTGCACCCTGTCAGTTATACTGTTTTCACTCCGGTGTTCCCGTGTGCCTATATCTGCTGCTCGGCTAGTATTCCTGACCCACGCATGTGATTCCGGCTCTCCTCTGTACCCTGTCAGTTATACCATTTTCACCCCGGTGTTCCCGTGTGCCTATATCTGCTGCTCGGCTAGTATTCCTGACCCCAGATGTGACTCAAGCTGTCCTCTGTACCGTGACAGTTATACCATCTCCACCCTTGTGTTCCTGTATCTGCTGCTTGGCTAGAATTCCTGACCCCATCCTGGTGTTCCGGTGCTCTTGTATCTGCTGCTCAGCTTGTATTCCTGACTCCAGCATATGAATTCAGATCTCCTCTGTACCCTGTCAGTTATAGTCTCAACTCTGGTGTGTCACAACTGAGGACCTGAGCTGACGGGAGGCAGCCTCAGTTGTAGGGGCTGAGATGTACCGGAACCTGGGAGGTTGTATCAGACCCCTGGACATGTAAGTAACATGAATAATAACTGCCCGAAGGCGTGACCACGACAACTTGGATAAAAGTCAATGATGTTTATTATGACAACTCCGCAACACAGCAGCAGTAAAAGAAAACGTAAAAGTCAGCAAATAATAAATACAGTTCCTGGGTACTACAGGATGGCAGGAGCCACAGGGCACTGGTAGTGTGAGATAGTTCTAATGATCTTCTAGATGGAAAGTCCTTACCAGGCCCGACTGTAGCAATGGAGATAACCCAGGATTGTGCCAGCTGGTGTTCCAGGAAAAGCTGGGTTGCTGAAGGTAAAACAGCTGCTGTGGATACTGGCTGGAACCAGACTGTTGTTAGCACGGAGTGGATACTGGCTGGAACCAGTTAAATAATAAATGAACTTGGGAGCAATGAAATATGAACTGAAATGTAGAACTTGAGAGCGGAGAAATAATAATACCGGTGGAGAGTGGTAAAGTGTAGAAAGGACACCGGCCCTTTAAGGGAAGCTGTACTCTGCTGGAAGCTGAGCTGGAAGCAGGTAATGTTGTAGCTGGAAACAGATGAATCCACAATGGATTGGAGAGTCAGGCTACACCGCAGGTGGAATGCTGGTGCGGGTCTCTATGGTGGAAGTCTTGAGACAGGAGCTGGAACCTGGAAGACAATCATAGGAGAGAGACAAACAGGAACTAGGTTTGACAACCAAAGCACTGACGCCTTCCTTGCTCAGGCACAGTGTATTTATACCTGCAGCAAGGAAGGGATTGGCTAGGCAATTATGCAGATTATCAATACTGAGAACAGATTGGTGGAAATGATCAGCTGACAGAATCCAAGATGGCTGCGCCCATGCAGACACTTGGAGGGAAGTTTGGTTTGTAATCCATGTGGTAATGAAAACAGTAATGGCGGCGCCGGCCACCGGAGACAGGAGGCGCCAGGCTGACAGATGCACATCCAACCACGCGGACACAGCGGAGGCCGCGGCTGACGTAATCGCCACTCAGACACTCTGCATGCAGAAGTTCAGGGACGGCGGCGGAGGCCGCGGGAGACGCCATGCCAGGTGTAATATGGCGTTTACTGTGACAGCGTCCCAGAGTGACAGGAGAGGATACAGGAATGTACACATCAGGATAACAGATGGGATCCGGTCCTGGAGCGCTGAGCCAGCCTTAGGAGGCATCTGATGGGTAAGAAATGGCGTCCAGATACCCGGATCGTGACAGCACCCCCCCCTTTAGGAGTGGCCCCAGGACACTTCTTTGGCTTTTGAGGAAACTTGGAATGGAATCTCCGGACCAAGGCAGGAGCATGGACATCAGAAGCATTGGTCCATGAACGTTCCTCAGGACCATAACCCTTCCAGTCAATAAGATATTGTAGTTGACCGTAACGGTGACGTGAGTCCAGGATCTTGGCCACTTCATACTCAACGCCTCGTTGAGTTTGGACTTTCAGAGTTGGAGGAAGTGAGGAATGAAACCGATTCAAGATCAGCGGTTTCAACAGGGAAACATGGAATGTCCTGGGTATTTTTAAGAAGGGAGGCAACTGGAGTCTGTAAGCAACAGGATTGATGACTTGTTCAATCTTGAAAGGACCGATATAGCGAGGTGCAAACTTCATACTGGGAACTCTTAACCTCAAATTCTTCGTGGATAACCATACCCGATCACCCACCTTGAGAGCAGGAACTGCTCGACGCTTCTTATCCGCAAACTTCTTGTACCTGAACGATGCCTTGAGCAGAGCTGATCGTACGCTCTTCCAGATATTGGCAAACTGATGCAAGGTGATATCCACTGCGGGAACAGAAGTTGCTGGAAGCGGTTGGAACTCAGGGACTTTAGGGTGGAATCCAAAGTTAGTGAAGAATGGTGTTGAAGCAGATGAAGAATGATACTGGTTGTTATGACAGAACTCGGCCCAGGGAAGTAATTGAACCCAGTCATCTTGAGAGGAGGACACATAGATGCGGAGGAAGGCCTCCAAGTCCTGATTCACCCTCTCGGTTTGACCATTGGTCTGAGGATGGTAAGCCGTGGAAAACTTTAGCTTGACTTGGAGGACTTGACATAAACTTCGCCAGAATTTGGCTGTGAATTGAACTCCTCGATCTGAGATAATTTCTTCAGGAAGACAGTGGAGTCGGAAGATCTCTTGTATGAATACTTGAGCCAACTTGGAAGCTGACGGAAGACCGGTGAGAGGAATGAAGTGTGCCATCTTGGTGAACCGGTCAACTACCACCCAGATGGTATTGAACTTGTTGCACATGGGTAAGTCTGTAATGAAATCCATCGACAAGTGGGTCCATGGTCGACGGGGAATGGATAGTGGAACCAGTTGCCCCGCAGGCGACTGGCGGGATACTTTATGTTGGGCACACTTTGGGCAAGATGCAATAAACTCCAAGATGTCCTTTTTCAGAGTTGGCCACCAATAGGACCTAGAGATAAACTCCAGGGTTTTTTGGATACCTGTATGTCCGGCAAAACGGGAAGCATGGGCCCAATGCATGAGCTTCTTCCTTAGCATCGGCTTCACAAAACTTTTCCCTGAT
Source organism: Pseudophryne corroboree (assembly GCF_028390025.1). NCBI lineage: Eukaryota > Metazoa > Chordata > Amphibia > Anura > Myobatrachidae > Pseudophryne > Pseudophryne corroboree. The sequence goes on along the minus strand of NC_086445.1, from coordinate 11,402,315 downwards.
GGGGGCGTAGAGTCCATCCCTACCGTGGAGAATGCCAACGGATTTATAATAGGATGCTTGTCTGTCTGAAGACTCTGACTCATTTTCTTGCTCCCATGAGCGGGAAAGGGCATCGGCCTTGCGATTCTGAGAGCCCGGACAGAACTGGAGTTTAAAGTCGAACCTGGAAAAGAAAAGTGCCCATCTGGCCTGACGAGGGTTGAGACATTGTGCGCCCTTCAGGTATAAAAGGTTCTTGTGGTCTGTAAGTATGGTGATTGAATGAGAAGCTCCCTCCAACAGATACCTCCACTCTTCTAGAGCGAGCTTGATGGCTAGCAACTCCTGGTCGCCAATGGCATAGTTGCGCTCAGCTGGGGAGAACTTCCGGGAGAAGAAACTGCAAGGGTGTAAATGGCCATCTTTAGCCCTCTGAGATAACACCGCTCCTACTCCAACGGAGGAGGCATCCACCTCTAAGATGAAAGGAGAGTCGATGTCAGGCTGTTTCAGAACAGGTGCAGAGATGAACCTTTGTTTTAAAAGATGAAATGCTTGCATGGCTTCTTCAGACCACTTGGACGGGTTAGCACCCTTCTTAGTGAAAGCAGTAATAGGCGCCACAATGGTGTAAAAGTCTCGTATAAACTTTCGGTAATAGTTGGCGAACCCTAAGAACCTCTGGACCCCTTTGAGGGTTAAGGGTACCGGCCAATTTTGGATTGCTTGTAGTTTCTCAGGATCCATCTCTAGTCCGGAACCGGACACAATGTACCCTAGAAACGGAATGGACTTGACTTCAAAGACGCATTTTTCTAATTTGCAATAGAGATGATTGACACGGAGACGGGACAGAACCTCTTTAACCCAAAAACGATGTTCCTCTAAATCGTTGGCAAAAATGAGGATATCGTCTAGATAGACCACGACATGACGGTATAGAATGTCTCTGAAGATCTCATTGACAAAATGCTGGAAGACAGCTGGAGCATTGCTCAATCCGAAGGGCATGACGAGGTACTCATAATGTCCGTCACGGGTGTTAAAGGCGGTCTTCCACTCGTCACCCTCACGGATCCGGATGAGATTGTATGCACCTCGCAAGTCCAGCTTTGTAAAGATGGTAGCTCCGCTAACTCTGTCAAAGAGCTCAGTAATCAGGGGTAAAGGATAACGGTTCTTGATGGTAATGTCGTTCAAACCTCTGTAGTCGATGCACGGCCGCAGACCACCATCTTTCTTTTTTACAAAAAAGAAGCCTGCGCCGGCTGGAGAAGAAGAAGGTCGAATGAACCCCTTTGCTAGGTTCTCTTTAATATATTCCTCCATAGAATGCGTCTCAGGCAGAGACAACGGATAAGTTCGGCCTCGAGGTGGAACCTTCCCTGGAACGAGATCAATCGGACAGTCCCATTCTCTATGAGGAGGAAGGATATCAGCAGAAGCTTTACTGAACACATCCGTGAAATCTTGATATGGAGGAGGTGGAACATCAGACGACCTGGGGGAGGAAGAACAGACAGGCAATACTTTAAACAAACATGTCTCAGCACAGGAGGAACCCCATGCCAGGATTTGCGTAGTCGTCCAATCAATTGTAGGATTGTGAAGACGGAGCCATGGAAGGCCCAGGACCACAGGATGTGTGGCTCTTGGAATCACTAAAAAAGAAATAAGTTCGGAATGAAGAACTCCCACTCTCAGACGAACTGGCAGAGTCATTAAAGAAATAACTGCATCAAAAATTTTGCTGCCATCCACGGCAGTTAAAGAAATGGACGAAGGAAGTCTCTCGGTGGGTAGGGACCACCGTTTAACATAGGCTTCGGTAATAAAGTTCCCAGCTGCTCCGGAATCAAGGAGGGCAATGACGTTCCGATAACGTTGAGCAATTTGGAGCGACACTGGGAGATTACAATCATGAGGAGATGGAGAGGAGATCATTACTCCTAGCCGGCCCTCTCCTGGGCGAGCTAGGGTTTGGAGTTTTCCCGGACATTCGGGACAGGCATTGATGGTGTGAGACGGAGCTGCACAGTAAAGACAAAGAGACTTGGAGAGACGTCTTCGGCGCTCAGCAGGAGTTAAACGGGAACGACCAAGTTGCATGGGCTCATCTTTAGATGGTGACAGTTGACGAGGAGGAGGAGCAGAAGATTTTGGAGCAGATGATCTTCCACGCTCAGTTGCTCTCTCTCTGAAACGTAAATCAACTTTCGTGCAGAGTGAGATTAGCTCATCTAACTTAGAAGGTAAGTCTCTGGTAGCTAACTCATCTTTAACACGCTCAGATATGCCATGCCAGAATGCAGCATACAGGGCCTCGTCGTTCCATGCCAGTTCGGATGCCAGGATCTGGAACTGTATCAGATATTGTCCTACAGTACGTGACCCCTGGCGTAAACGGAGAATCTCGGATGAAGCTGAGGTTACCCGGCCTGGCTCGTCGAAGATGCGCCTGAATGTTGACACGAAGGCAGTGTAGGAAGATAGCAGGGTGTCGGACCTCTCCCATAACGGTGATGCCCAATCAAGGGCTGAGCCACTGAGAAGAGAAATAATGTAGGCAATTTTTGTACGGTCACTGGGAAAATTGCCAGGTTGTAGCTCAAACTGAATCTCACACTGGTTGAGAAATCCCCTGCAGAATCTTGGAGATCCGTCAAATTTTGCTGGCGTTGGAAGATGAAGACGTGGAGCAGAAATCGGTAAGGTGGGTGGGGTTATAGCTGGAGTCACTGTGGTTGACGCACCAGACGCGCCTGATCCACGGAGAGTTGTCTGAATCCCATCCAGCCGAGTAGAGAGATCCTGGAGACAGCGGATGATGTGGCCCTGTGCAGCCTCCTGATGTTCTAGTCGGGCTGCCAGTTCTTGCATCGGCCTGGCCGCTTGATCCTGGTCTCCGGCTGGATTCATTAGGTCAGTGCTTACTGTCACAACTGAGGGCCTGAGCTGACGGGAGGCAGCCTCAGTTGTAGGGGCTGAGATGTACCGGAACCTGGGAGGTTGTATCAGACCCCTGGACATGTAAGTAACATGAATAATAACTGCCCGAAGGCGTGACCACGACAACTTGGATAAAAGTCAATGATGTTTATTATGACAACTCCGCAACACAGCAGCAGTAAAAGAAAACGTAAAAGTCAGCAAATAATAAATACAGTTCCTGGGTACTACAGGATGGCAGGAGCCACAGGGCACTGGTAGTGTGAGATAGTTCTTATGATCTTCTAGATGGAAAGTCCTTACCAGGCCCGACTGTAGCAATGGAGATAACCCAGGATTGTGCCAGCTGGTGTTCCAGGAAAAGCTGGGTTGCTGAAGGTAAAACAGCTGCTGTGGATACTGGCTGGAACCAGACTGTTGTTAGCACGGAGTGGATACTGGCTGGAACCAGTTAAATAATAAATGAACTTGGGAGCAATGAAATATGAACTGAAATGTAGAACTTGAGAGCGGAGAAATAATAATACCGGTGGAGAGTGGTAAAGTGTAGAAAGGACACCGGCCCTTTAAGGGAAGCTGTACTCTGCTGGAAGCTGAGCTGGAAGCAGGTAATGTTGTAGCTGGAAACAGATGAATCCACAATGGATTGGAGAGTCAGGCTACACCGCAGGTGGAATGCTGGTGCGGGTCTCTATGGTGGAAGTCTTGAGACAGGAGCTGGAACCTGGAAGACAATCATAGGAGAGAGACAAACAGGAACTAGGTTTGACAACCAAAGCACTGACGCCTTCCTTGCTCAGGCACAGTGTATTTATACCTGCAGCAAGGAAGGGATTGGCTAGGCAATTATGCAGATTATCAATACTGAGAACAGATTGGTGGAAATGATCAGCTGACAGAATCCAAGATGGCTGCGCCCATGCAGACACTTGGAGGGAAGTTTGGTTTGTAATCCATGTGGTAATGAAAACAGTAATGGCGGCGCCGGCCACCGGAGACAGGAGGCGCCAGGCTGACAGATGCACATCCAACCACGCGGACACAGCGGAGGCCGCGGCTGACGTAATCGCCACTCAGACACTCTGCATGCAGAAGTTCAGGGACGGCGGCGGAGGCCGCGGGAGACGCCATGCCAGGTGTAATATGGCGTTTACTGTGACAGCGTCCCAGAGTGACAGGAGAGGATACAGGAATGTACACATCAGGATAACAGATGGGATCCGGTCCTGGAGCGCTGAGCCAGCCTTAGGAGGCATCTGATGGGTAAGAAATGGCGTCCAGATACCCGGATCGTGACATGGTGTTCCCATTCTCCAGTAACTGCTGCTCGGCTTGTATTTCTTGCCTCAGCTGGTGACCCAGACTATTCTATGTGTGCTGCCTGTAGCAACCTTTTGGCTTGTTAGCCTGATTATTTATGCCTCTTGCTTTGCTCTTTGTCTACTTATCCTGATTCAGCACTGCAGGAACCAATCTTCTGCCTCTGTCCTCTGACCTGCTTACTACACCATCTATACTTGGTTTTCTAGTTGTTCTCTAATGAACTCTACTTTTCAATTTACTTGTTGATCTCGTTAACAGCATCTACCTCTTGCATTGTCAGCATCTGCTATTGTGCTTTATACTGCAGTACTAACTGGGTTGCTGGTTGCTGTTGTGTGTGACACTCTGCATGCAGCTCATATCCGTACATAGAAACATAAACATAGAAACATAGAATATGACGGCAGATAAGAACCACTTGGACCATCTAGTCTGCCCATTTTTTTATCCTTTAGGTAATCGCAACCCTCTTTGAACCTTAATTCCTTGTAATGATATTCACATGCCTATCCCAAGCGTGTTTAAACTGATCCACAGTCTCAGCCTCTACCACCTCTGATGGGAGGCTATTCCACTTATCCACTACCCTTTCTATGAAATAATATTTCATTAAATTTCCCCTGAACCTCCCCCCCTCCAGTCTCAATGTATGCCCTCGAGTTCTAATACTTCTCTTCCTTTGAAAAATGTTTCCCTCCTGAACTTTGTTAAAACCTTTGGTATATTTGAAAGTTTCTATCATGTCTCCCCTTTCCCTTCTCTGCTCCAAACTATACATGTTAAGATCTTTTAGCCTTTCCGGGTAAGTTTTGTGATGTAGGCCATGCACCATTTTAGTTGCCCTTCTTTGTACACTCTCTAATGTATTTATATCCTTCTGGAGATATGGTCTCCAGAACTGGACACAGTATTCCAGATGGGGCCATACCAATGACCTATACAGTGGCATTATTACTTCTTTTTTCCTGCTACTGACTCCTCTCCCTATGCAACCAAGCATCTGACTTGCCTTTCTCATTGCTTTGTTGCATTGCTTTCCTGCCTTTAAGTCACTTGAAATAGTGACTCCTAAATCCCTTTCCTCCTCAGTAGATTCCATTATAGTACCCTTGATACTATATTTAGCCTTTGGGTTTTTGAGACCCAAGTGCATGATTTTGCATTTTTTAGCATTAAACTGTAGTTGCCACATTCTTGACCATTTCTCAAGCCTACCTAGGTCATCAATCATTTGTTTTACCCCTCCTGGTGTGTCTACCCTGTTGCATATCTTTGTATCATCTGCAAAAAGGCATACTTTCCCTTCAATACCATTTGCAATGTCACCAACAAAGATAGTAGAACTGGTCCGAGTACAGATCCCTGGGGTAACATGACATACTCTACGCCATAACCAGGGGTGCCGGCAGTTCTGCCGGGCCGCGGTAAAAGAAGGGGGCATAGCCAGTTGGAGGCGGCATGGCCGGACCTGCTCCATTTAAAAAAGATAAACTATGTAGTGCGACTACACACACTGCACTGGAGGGACCGGGGCGCCGGTGTCTAATCCGGTTTGTGGCGGGGTGTGGATGTCAGTGGCAAACGCAGGTTTTGCATGGGGGGGTTTCCAGAACTGGGCGGAGCCAATCACGGGGGTGGGGACTGAGGTGACCCAGTATATGCTGGGTCCATAAAACTAGTGTGTCTGTGTGTGTGTGTGTATATATATATATATATATATATATATATCTACACATATATATATATATATATCTACACATATATATATATATATCTACACACACACACATATATATATATATATATACATACATACATACACACACACATACATATACACGGGTGGTCTTCAGTATGCCGGCGGTCGGGCTCCCGGCGACCAGCATACCGGCGCCGGGAGCCTGACCGCCGGCATACCGACACTTATTCTCCCTCGTGGGGGTCCACGACCCCCCTGGAGGGAGAATAGAATAGTGTGGCGCGCGTAGCGTGGCGAGCGCAGCGAGCCCGCAAGGGGCTCATTTGCGCTCGCCACACTGTTGGTAAGCCGGCCTCCTGGCGCCGGTATGCTGGTCGCCAGGAGGCCGGCCGCCGGGAGATCGTAGTGAACCCACATACACATATACATAGCATATTAAACATGCATACATATATATATATATATATATATATATATACACACACATACAGTACACATATATATACACATGTATATATATATATCATATGTGTGTGTGTTTATATGTACGTATGTATGTATATACATGTGTATATATGTAGGCACATGGATATATATGTACTATAATTAAAATAAAGTAAACTTTTATTGCACTTGCAAGTGCCACCAGGAAGACAGCAGGCTGCAGAGGACGCTAGACAGTCATTAATAATACTCATGCAGCTAAAAAAAAAAAAAAAAAAAAATTTTTTTTTTTTTTTTTTTTTAGTGGAGGGGGGTTTCTGGGTACTCGGAAACCCCCCTGGGTGCGCCACTGGATGTGATCACTCCCCACACAGGCTGCCGCTGTCTCTCTCCTCAGCTCAGAACACAGCACCGAGCAGCAGGTTACTGTATAGCCGCCAGACACGAATACAGATAATCACAGTATTATATACAGTGCAGTAAGTACAGTATCCAGCTTCTAGATCTTCTTCAACAAATGGCGTAACAGATTTGGACATTCTCCACAATTTTATTTTCTTTATCTATTTTATTTCATTTTGTTTTCTGCTGTTGCCCCAGACGACTTCGTACTTCTTACAGCGACCATTGCGCCTCTTGGCTGAGGAAATGGAGGCCTGGATCTTAATGTCTCATGTCTGACATTGCAGGACAATTCACAGTCTCCCTTCCTACCAGAGATAGTGGCAGCCTGGAACATGGCGTACAGGACAGGCGCATAGTGACGTCTGGCGCGTTCTCCCAGTCACTCTCCTTCTGAGACCAGCATCTCCCCTGTACCTGCCTGCGCACTTTATATTTATCATCACGGAATGGCGGCACAGATTGCTGGGGAATTGTGACTGATACTGGATAAATGGGGCAATCTCATTTCATCAGTTCTGTTGGTAATGGTATGAAATGCCCTCAAATTGCAGACTGGATTCATTCAGAGAGGACCCCTTGGATTTAGGAAATAGGAAAGGGAGACAATGACAGTGGAAAATTATTGTCTTCTTATAATGATAAGATGGGTATCTGTTGTAAAGCACCCCCCCCCCACCCCCAATACAGTCCGTGTTTTTCTGTACCATGTCCTTATTGCTGCCTAATTTACTGATCTGTAACTGCCTAGTAGATAGCACCCATGGGGGCAGATGTATTGACCTGGAGAGGGGATATTGAAGTGATAACGCAGTGATAAGCGCAAAGTAATAACGCACCAGCCAATCATTACTGCCGCCTACAGGGGGAGGAGAAAACGCTGTGTAAGTGAGCAATCGCTTCTTTCGCAGAGCTGCACAAAAATGAGTTTGTGCAGTCTCTGCGCAGCCCAGGACTTACTCAGCCGCTGCGATGTAATCCCGCTGATCGGTGCCGGAGCTGACGTCAGACACCCTCCCTCAAAACGCCTGATCCCGCCTGCGTTTTTCCGGACACTCCTGGAAAATGGTCAGTTGACACCCACAAACGGCCTCTTCCTGTCACTCACCTTGCAGTCGCCCGTGCGTTCGGATTTTTCGCACCATCCCGTTGCTAGGCACCGATGCCTGTCGCTGTTGTGCAACGTGCCAGCACATAGCGGTGCATACGCCCGCGCAGTTCAGATCTGAATTACCCCCTTAGTTTCTGTGGTTTTGTATATTATGCAGAACTTGTAAAATACATTTCCATAAATTGATCATGTAGACCACAGAACATATCAGTGACTGCAGCAGAGAGGAAGAGGCGTTTTGCAGACACTTAGGGCAGCGGTAGGACAGTCAGGCAGATTCTCACACTGACAGTATATATAAGCAGATACGGAGACGGAATAAGTCAGAATCTAGTCGCTGTCGGCTGTTTCCTATTCCTCAATCCCCAGATAGTTTGAATTCAGAATAAAAAGTAATTCTAGACCTGACCCAGAAAACTTGTGACCCTCAAACATGTGAAATGCGCTGACCTCTCACCCATTAAGGGCATAATTGTAATTACTGAGAAGGAGACGAGCTCCCTATGCAGAGTGCTACTTCACCATCTCACCAATTCACATTTTCTGCGCAAAAGCTTTTACATTCTCCTCGCTGGGCACAAAAGCCCCGGCCGCTCAATAAACAGGTATATAAATAGTTGGAGAAGAAGCAGGGTCAGGCAGTCTTGCCATTACTCAGATGTGAAGAGAACGACACAAACACTTCTCCTCATACACAGCGTGATCAGTGGCCGCTCTCCGCCTGTGCAGACTGCTAATCACTGCAGTGCCGCAAATATTGTGTCACCGAGACTCAGGGACCCATTTATCAAGTAATATTTGTAGCTATGGGGGTCATTCCGAGTTGATCGCTCGCTAGCAGTTTTTAGCAGCCGCGCAAACGCATTGTCGCCGCCCACTGGCGAGTGTATTTTCGCTTTGCAGAATTGCGAACGCTTGTGCAGCCGAGCGCCTGCAAAATCTTTTTGTGCAAAACAAGACCAGCCCTGTAGTTACTCTCCGTGTGCGTTGATTCTAACGACGGTGGGACGACTTTTGACGTCACACACCCGCCCAGCGAATGCCCAGCCACGTCTGAGTTTTTTCAGCCACTCCTGCGTTTTACCAAACACTCCCTGAAAACGGTCAGTTGCCACCCAGAAACGCCCACTTCCTGTCAATCTTCCTGCGTTCGGCCGTGCGACAGGAATGTTCGTTAGACTCTGTGCAAACCCACGATGCTCATTGTACCTGTACGGCGTGCCTGCGCTGTGCGGTGCATACGCATGCGCAAAAATGTCGATTTTTAGCCTGATCGTTGCGCTGCAAACAACGGCAGCTAGCGATCAACTCGGAATGACCCCCTATGTCCCCAGAAACACCCGTTTTCAGAGCGTTAGCCGCAAAAATTAAGTATCACCTGTGTGTAAGAAGGAGGGGCCTGCTGTTGTTCCTCCATTTCCTCCCGCAGCTGCATCCCCCATAGGTTTCTATGGGGGCAGCGATGCTGCCCGATGTATCAATATCAGTAGTGCGAAGCCAACTCACCTGGATGCACCCCGTGTTACTACAATACTGCAAGACATTAACCAGCATTACCTCCAGCTACTGATCCCATTCATCTCTTATATATTTGCCCAGATCTGTGACTCTATGGGGGGTATTCAATTGTTTGAAAAGTCAGTTGGGTGTCTGTTTTTTTCCTATCTAATTGTTTTTCCTGTCTATTAGATAGGAAAAAAACAGACACCCAACCAACTTTTCAAACAATTGAATTCCCCCCATGACTCATTTGCTAACGCTGGGTGTGGCTAGGAGCTCTGAGTCAGAGTCACAGATCTGGATAGGAGAGACCAGGCTGGCTAGTAGCTCTGAGTCATAGAGTCAGAGATCTGGATAGGAGAGACCAGGCTGGGCGTGGCTAGGAGCTCTGAGTCAGAGTCAGATCTGTATAGGAGAGACCAGGCTGGGCGTGGCTAGGAGCTCTGAGTCATAGAGTCACAGATCTGGATGGGAGAGACCAGGCTGGGCGTGGCTAGGAGCTCTGAGTCATAGAGTCACAGATCTGGATGGGAGAGACCAGGCTGGGCGTGGCTAGGAGCTCTGAGTCATAGAGTCACAGATCTGGATGGGAGAGACCAGGCTGGGCGTGGCTAGGAGCTCTGAGTCTAATGGTGCCCATACACTTGTGAGATAATCGGTACTATCCTTCGACCGCATCTGCGAGATAAATTGAAGGATTGTATGCACATTTTAGGTACCTTGCAACACGATGCGTGGGCACACCGGTTGAATCTCGCATCTCCAGATAGTATGTGCTGCACCATGGCCGCAACTAGGGGGGGCTAAGGGGGCATCAACCCCGGGTGCAGAATCTGAGAAGGCACAGAGAATGGGTACTAGATGGGTACTCTGCCTCCTCTCAGCCCTAAGGGGCTGCCTCCTGCTGTGTCCAAGAACCCTCGCTGCAGGTACCCACTCCCCTGCACCACCAATGAAACTCCCCCCTTCCCAGCAACTAGAATGCTAATGATTGGGGCAAGGGTGGTGACCAAGGACTCTCCAGCTGCCCCCTTTCATTTCCCAAGCATTGGTCCATGGCCGCCCACACACTCCTGTGCCTGTGTAAGCGATGTCTGCCTCCAGGCCTGTTCCCCAGCTCCACAAGAGGAGGACAGGGCCCTAAGGGGCTACTTACTGCCCAGAACCCTCACTGCAGGTCCCCGCTACCCAGTACCACCAACTAGAACACTTATGAATAGGACAGGGGTAGCCGTTCACACACTCCTGTGCCTGTGTAAACTATGTCTGCCCCTGGCCTGTTCCTCAGGGCCTCCTCTTCCTGCACAGCAGCTCCACCAGAGGAGGACACGGTGAGTTGAAGCACCAGCAGCCAATAATTAGTCTGGGCACTGAGATGAAGTCTCTATACACCAAGACAGCTGCTGCCTCTCAAAGTGTGGTCCTAGGTCCCGACTTGGATTTAGGGCTTTGTGGTCCTACAGCGGTTGGCCAGTTGGAGTCCTCCTCCCCCCAGTGTGTGTGATACAGTGATTGCATGGCCTATATCAGGTATATAACACCAGCCAGTCCTAGGGACTCCTCTCTGTAGCCAGGACAACCCACATTGTGTAATCCCCTTTCCCAGAAAGTTGGTACTCCTCCTCTTTAATTGGTCCTAGGTCCTTACTGGCATACTGGGCTTTGTAGTCCTACCAGTCAGAGTCCCCCACAATACTGTGTCTAAGGTGCATGTTAGTTTCTTGTGTTTCTATCCATTTTGTGCTGGATGCACCCTGATGGTGCTGGTTTGCCAACTGTTTATTACTGTGTCTTTGACATGGTTTCAAAGTGTGTGCGCGCGGGCATGGGGGGGGCGCCAAATTACTGCCTTGCCCCGGGTGCCAAAAATCCTAGTTTTGGCCCTGGCTGCACTTAATATTTCTCAAATTGCGGAGTGATCGCATGCTGTTTTTTATCACTTTCGATGTATCACACTGCAATGTGCGATATTTGAAGACAGGAGCTGACTTCCTGGCCACTCCTCTTCCCCTCACTGCGCACATGACTGGAGAGGAGGCTGCAAGCACGCTGCTGAGCTCCCAAACACACCGCGCAAGGTAGGCAGGCTATACCACTGGCCACCAATGATTAGTATGCTGTTTTACCACCACTGCCCACTGTTTATGCTGCCGCACCCACCATTATACTGGTCCACTGCCCAAATTGCTGCACCACTGCAAGCCCCAGGCGGCCGTGCCCTAAATGCCATTATACTGCGCCACTGGCCACCAATGGTATGCTGTTTTACCACCACTGCCCACCATTATGCTGCTGCACTCACCATTATACTGGCCCCCCTGCCAAAAATGCTGCACTACTGCAAGCCCCATGCAGCTGCGCCCTAAATGCCATTATACTGTGCCACTGCAAGCCACAGCCCACCAGTATGCTGCTGCACCCACCCTTATACTGACCCACTGCCCAAAATGCTGCACCACTGCAAGCCCCAGGCGGCTGCACCCTAACCGCCATTGTACTGCGCCACTGCAAGCCACATCCCACCATTATGCTGCTGCACCCTGCACACCAATATATTCTCACTACATATTTCAGATAACTCACACCAGTAACTAGAAAACAAACTTTATTTAACCAGAATAGTTGAACTTTTTTCATGTTTTTTAATTTTCCTTTTTTTTGTATTCTGCAGATGTCCTATGAGAACCGCAATTTTCTTTCCCGCTTTATCAGCCTGTACCGTGAGGAGGAATGTCTGTGGCTGACGTCCTCACTGGACTACAGCAACAAGCAGAAGAAGTAGGCTGCTTATACCCGCATGGTGCAGTACTCCAAGCCCACCTACTCTGCTGCCTCGGTGGCCTGGGTCTGGAAGAAAATCGCCAATCTACGGACAGTCTTTGTCAAAGAGAACCGCAAGGTGGAGGAGTCCAAGAGGTCAGGGGCTGGTGCAGACAAGGTGTATGTGCCGCAGCTGTGGTACTACAAAGATCTCCACTTCCTCCTGGAGAAAAGGTCAGCTAAGGAGTCCATGGTGGTGATGGCCGAGTTCGAGGAGGGAAGTCTGGACGTGGAGGAGACCGAAGGGGTAAGTTGCTTTTTAAATTGTTTTTACCTTATACATTCCTCCTGCCATGCCACAGCTCCTTCCCCATTGAAGAAGGCATTATATTTTTCCCTGAGCTCTTTTGCCCTTGCAGTGCCGCGTATAGTTGCTGCAAATGGTCCCACCGAGGAAATTGGCGCTGTCACCACTCGCTGGTTGGGGTCTTCCGGTCCTGCTTGGAGCAAAGGCATTTGCCTCATTGCCTTGCGATGGAACATGTTGTGTAGTATACAACATGCTGTTACTACACAGTCAATTTTGTCCTGCCTCATGTTAATGGGTTTATGGAAGATCCTGAACCGGTTGCTGAGAATGCCAAATGCATTCTCAACAACCCTGCGGGCCCTAGAAAGACTGTAGTTGAAAATGCACCTAACGTGGTTCAGGACTCTTTGCGGGTAGGGCTTCATTATGTGTTTGTGCAGTGCGAAGGCCTCATCTGCCACAAAAACAAATCCCAGGCCATTCTTTGTTTGCTCTACAGGTGGCAGATGAATGGAGTTGGTGGTGAGCCTATCATAGAAGTGCGTATTTTTCAACGATCCACCATCCGAGCAACGACCATTTTTCCCAACATCCAGGAAAATAAATTCATAGTTTGCACTGACCAGCACCATGAGAACAATGCTAAAGTAGCCCTTGTAATTGTAGTAGTCTGACCCGCTGTTGGTGGGTTTGGTGATGCGCACATGTTTCCCCTCTATCGCACCACCACAGTTTGGGTAATTCCAGCACCTTTCAAAGTCCTCTGCAATAGCTTGCCATTCTGCCACGCTTGTAGGGAACTGTAAAAAAAAAAATGTTTGAATATTCACTGAATATGTTTTTCTTTACCCTACAGTCACAAGACCTACAGACACCTGAAGAAGACCTCAGCCATACCCCTGTCTCATCAACACCTCACCAGAGGAACCAACCTCTCCACAACGACAGGCTGCCAGGAGGAAGCCACGAAAAACCACATTTGTAGAAAACCCATTACTATTGGAGGCCCGGTCACAGCTGCTCCAGAAACCGGATGAGTTTGATGACTTTGCATCATATATGAGCAAAACTATGCATAAGGTTTCTGTGCAGCAACAAGTAGAGTGCCAGCGCCTGGTGTCACAGGTTTTGTTCCAAACACTCTCAGGACAACTGACACCAGAGTGGAACGTTCATGGGCCAGAACCTCAAGCACCTGCTCCTCATCTCCCATTCACTTTCAGTTCACCACCCACCTACGCTTCCTCCAGTACCCATCCTTCTCCGCATCACAGCTACAATTCTGGTTATCTGCAACCGCAGAACCCATCCAACTACCCTTACTCCACTTTCCATCCTCCTCAAACCCCTCCTCATCAAACCAGCCACCCTCCCCATTTTTGTCAACCCCCACCCCCATCCACCTACCCTTCCCCTATTATCCAATCTCCTACTCAAACCAGCTACCCTTCCCAAGGCAGCCACACATCCACCGTACTCTCTGCAATTATGACCTCCTTGATGTCACAGTGGGGACAAGAGGAGGAGGAGGAGGAGGAGGAGGAGGAGGAGGAGGAGGAGGAGGAGACAAGTCTCTTTCAAATGTAGGGTAATTCTCAATTACTGGTGCCCTTGTTATACATACCAACAGATGTGGTGCAATCTGATACTACAGTGTGTCAACGCTTTCAGGGGGACAATGCACACATGCTGCTAGGGACAGGTTGATGGTACCGGGGACCCATCTTCCTGCCCCTAGTTGCATGTGTGCATTGTGCCCCTGGCACCGGTGACACTCAACACCGCAGTATCAGAATGCACCATATCTGTTGGTATATATAAAATTCCTGCTGCCCTGGTATATACTGCGATAGATCTGGTGCACTATGATATACAGTGTTTTTTGAATGGCGCTGCTTTCAGGTGGACAATGCACACATGCAGCTTGGGTCCGGTTGATGGTGCCGGGGAGCCTGAAGCCGGGCCTACCTGCATGTGTGCATTGTGCCCCTGAAAGCGCTGCCACTCTAAAAACACCGTATATCATACTGCACCATACTTATATTTAAAATTAGAAGAAACATTAATATACAGTTCTAGTATTTGAAAAAGTTCTGCCATGTTGGCCACATATTTAAAGTATATTTATAAAAATACTTATGTTTGGATATATATCTACTAGAGATGAGCGGGTTCGGTTTCTCTGAATCCGAACCCGCCCGAACTTCATGTTTTTTTACACGGGTCCGAGCGACTCGGATCTTCCCGCCTTGCTCGGTTAACCCGAGCGCGCCCGAACGTCATCATCACGCTGTCGGATTCTCGCGAGGCTCGGATTCTATCGCGAGACTCGGATTCTATATAAGGAGCCGCGCGTCGCGGCCATTTTCACACGTGCATTGAGATTGATAGGGAGAGGACGTGGCTGGCGTCCTCTCCGTTTAGAAATTAAAATAGATAGGAGAGTGAGAGTGAGACACTTCATTTACTTACTGGAGCTTAGGAGGAGTTATACTAGTGACTGATGACCAGTGACCTGACCACCAGTGCAGTTTTATAATTTATTATTATTTAATAATCCGTTCTGTTCTTGTTCTCTGCCTGAAAAAAACGATACACAGTGACTCAGTCACACTCACATACCATATCTGTGCTCAGCCCAGTGTGCTGCATCATCTATGTATAATATCTGACTGTGCTCACACAGCTTAATTGTGGGGGAGACTGGGGAGCAGTTATAGGTTATAGCAGGAGCCAGGAGTACATATTAAACAGTGCACACTTTTGCTGCCAGAGTGCCACTGCCAGTGTGACTGACCACTGACCACTGTGACCAGTGACCTGACCACACTGACCACCACTATAGTATATTGTGATTGAATGTCTGCCTGAAAAAGTACACTCGTCGTGTGACTTGTGTGGTGTTTTTTTATTCTATAAAAATTAAAAAACTCATTCTGCTGACAGACAGTGTCCAGCAGGTCCGTCATTATATAATATATACCTGTCCGGCTGCAGTAGTGATATATATATATTTTTTATATCATTATTTATCATCCAGTCTATACTAGCAGCAGACACAGTACAGTAAGGTAGTCCACGGCTGTAGCTACCTCTGTGTCGGCACTCGGCACTCGGCAGTCCATCCATAATTGTATACCACCTACCCGTGGGTTTTTTTTTCTTTCTTCTTTATACATACTACATCTCATTATCAACCAGTCTATATTAGCAGCAGACACAGTACAGTATGGTAGTTCACGGCTGTAGCTACCTCTGTGTCGGCACTCGGCAGTCCATCCATAATTGTATACCACCTACCCGTGGTTTTTTTTTTCTTTCTTCTTTATACATACTACATCTCATTATCATCCAGTCCATATTAGCAGCAGACACAGTACAGTACGGTAGTCCACGGCTGTAGCTACCTCTGTGTCGGCACTCGGCAGTCCATCCATAATTGTATACCACCTACCCGTGGTTTTTTTTTTCTTTCTTCTTTATACATACTACATCTCATTATCAACCAGTCTATATTAGCAGCAGACACAGTACAGTACGGTAGTCCACGGCTGTAGCTACCTCTGTGTCGGCACTCGGCAGTCCATCCATAATTGTATACCACCTACCCGTGGTTTTTTTTTCTTTCTTCTTTATACATACTACATCTCATTATCATCCAGTCTATATTAGCAGCAGACACAGTACAGTACGGTAGTCCATGGCTGTAGCTACCTCTGTGTCGGCACTCGGCAGTCCATCCATAATTGTATACCACCTACCCGTGGTTTTTTTTTTCTTTCTTCTTTATACATACTACATCTCATTATCATCCAGTCTATATTAGCAGCAGACACAGTACAGTACGGTAGTCCATGGCTGTAGCTACCTCTGTGTCGGCACTCGGCAGTCCATCCATAATTGTATACCACCTACCCGTGGTTTTTTTTTTCTTTCTTCTTTATACATACTACATCTCATTATCAACCAGTCTATATTAGCAGCAGACACAGTACGGTAGTTCACGGCTGTAGCTACCTCTGTGTCGGCACTCGGCAGTCCATCCATAATTGTATACCACCTACCCGTGGTTTTTTTTTTTCTTTCTTCTTTATACATACATACTACATCTCATTATCATCCAGTCTATATTAGCAGCAGACACAGTACAGTACGGTAGTCCACGGCTGTAGCTACCTCTGTGTCGGCACTCGGCAGTCCATCCATAATTGTATACCACCTACCCGTGGTTTTTTTTTTCTTTCTTCTTTATACATACTACATCTCATTATCATCCAGTCTATATTAGCAGCAGACACAGTACAGTAAGGTAGTCCACGGCTGTAGCTACCTCTGTGTCGGCACTCGGCACTCGGCACTCGGCAGTCCATCCATAATTGTATACCACCTACCCGTGGGTTTTTTTTTCTTTCTTCTTTATACATACTACATCTCATTATCAACCAGTCTATATTAGCAGCAGACACAGTACAGTATGGTAGTCCACGGCTGTAGCTACCTCTGTGTCGGCACTCGGCAGTCCATCCATAATTGTATACCACCTACCCGTGGTTTTTTTTTTCTTTCTTCTTTATACATACTACATCTCATTATCATCCAGTCTATATTAGCAGCAGACACAGTACAGTACGGTAGTCCACGGCTGTAGCTACCTCTGTGTCGGCACTCGGCAGTCCATCCATAATTGTATACCACCTACCCGTGGTTTTTTTTTTCTTTCTTCTTTATACATACTACATCTCATTATCAACCAGTCTATATTAGCAGCAGACACAGTACAGTACGGTAGTCCACGGCTGTAGCTACCTCTGTGTCGGCACTCGGCAGTCCATCCATAATTGTATACCACCTACCCGTGGTTTTTTTTTCTTTCTTCTTTATACATACTACATCTCATTATCATCCAGTCTATATTAGCAGCAGACACAGTACAGTACGGTAGTCCATGGCTGTAGCTACCTCTGTGTCGGCACTCGGCAGTCCATCCATAATTGTATACCACCTACCCGTGGTTTTTTTTTTCTTTCTTCTTTATACATACTACATCTCATTATCATCCAGTCTATATTAGCAGCAGACACAGTACAGTACGGTAGTCCATGGCTGTAGCTACCTCTGTGTCGGCACTCGGCAGTCCATCCATAATTGTATACCACCTACCCGTGGTTTTTTTTTCTTTCTTCTTTATACATACTACATCTCATTATCAACCAGTCTATATTAGCAGCAGACACAGTACGGTAGTTCACGGCTGTAGCTACCTCTGTGTCGGCACTCGGCAGTCCATCCATAATTGTATACCACCTACCCGTGGTTTTTTTTCTTTCTTCTTTATACATACATACTACATCTCATTATCATCCAGTCTATATTAGCAGCAGACACAGTACAGTACGGTAGTCCACGGCTGTAGCTACCTCTGTGTCGGCACTCGGCAGTCCATCCATAATTGTATACCACCTACCCGTGGTTTTTTTTTTCTTTCTTCTTTATACATACTACATCTCATTATCATCCAGTCTATATTAGCAGCAGACACAGTACAGTACGGTAGTCCACGGCTGTAGCTACCTCTGTGTCGGCACTCGGCACTCGGCAGTCCATCCATAATTGTATACCACCTACCCGTGGTTTTTTTTTCTTTCTTCTTTATACATACTACATCTCATTATCAACCAGTCTATATTAGCAGCAGACACAGTACAGTACGGTAGTCCACGGCTGTAGATACCTCTGTGTCGGCACTCGGCAGTCCATCCATAATTGTATACCACCTACCCGTGGGTTTTTTTTTCTTTCTTCTTTATACATACTACATCTCATTATCATCCAGTCTATATTAGCAGCAGACACAGTACAGTACGGTAGTCCACTGCTGTAGCTACCTCTGTGTCGGCACTCGGCAGTCCATCCATAATTGTATACCACCTACCCGTGGTTTTTTTTTCTTTCTTCTTTATACATACTACATCTCATTATCAACCAGTCTATATTAGCAGCAGACACAGTACAGTACGGTAGTCCACGGCTGTAGCTACCTCTGTGTCGGCACTCGGCAGTCCATCCATAATTGTATACCACCTACCCGTGGTTTTTTTTTCTTTCTTCTTTATACATACTACATCTCATTATCATCCAGTCTATATTAGCAGCAGACACAGTACAGTACGGTAGTCCATGGCTGTAGCTACCTCTGTGTCGGCACTCGGCAGTCCATCCATAATTGTATACCACCTACCCGTGGTTTTTTTTTTCTTTCTTCTTTATACATACTACATCTCATTATCATCCAGTCTATATTAGCAGCAGACACAGTACAGTACGGTAGTCCACGGCTGTAGCTACCTCTGTGTCGGCACTCGGCAGTCCATCCATAATTGTATACCACCTACCCATGGTTTTTTTTTTCTTTCTTCTTTATACATACTACATCTCATTATCAACCAGTCTATATTAGCAGCAGACACAGTACGGTAGTTCACGGCTGTAGCTACCTCTGTGTCGGCACTCGGCAGTCCATCCATAATTGTATACCACCTACCCGTGGTTTTTTTTTTCTTTCTTCTTTATACATACATACTACATCTCATTATCATCCAGTCTATATTAGCAGCAGACACAGTACAGTACGGTAGTCCACGGCTGTAGCTACCTCTGTGTCGGCACTCGGCAGTCCATCCATAATTGTATACCACCTACCCGTGGTTTTTTTTTTCTTTCTTCTTTATACATACTACATCTCATTATCATCCAGTCTATATTAGCAGCAGACACAGTACAGTAAGGTAGTCCACGGCTGTAGCTACCTCTGTGTCGGCACTCGGCACTCGGCAGTCCATCCATAATTGTATACCACCTACCCGTGGGTTTTTTTTTCTTTCTTCTTTATACATACTACATCTCATTATCAACCAGTCTATATTAGCAGCAGACACAGTACAGTATGGTAGTCCACGGCTGTAGCTACCTCTGTGTCGGCACTCGGCAGTCCATCCATAATTGTATACCACCTACCCGTGGTTTTTTTTTTCTTTCTTCTTTATACATACTACATCTCATTATCATCCAGTCTATAT
This sequence comes from Pseudophryne corroboree, assembly GCF_028390025.1. Classification (NCBI taxonomy): domain Eukaryota; kingdom Metazoa; phylum Chordata; class Amphibia; order Anura; family Myobatrachidae; genus Pseudophryne; species Pseudophryne corroboree. Next base: position 11,382,762 of record NC_086445.1, on the reverse strand, counting down.
TAGCAGCAGACACAGTACAGTACGGTAGTCCACGGCTGTAGCTACCTCTGTGTCGGCACTCGGCAGTCCATCCATAATTGTATACCACCTACCCGTGGTTTTTTTTTTCTTTCTTCTTTATACATACTACATCTCATTATCAACCAGTCTATATTAGCAGCAGACACAGTACAGTACGGTAGTCCACGGCTGTAGCTACCTCTGTGTCGGCACTCGGCAGTCCATCCATAATTGTATACCACCTACCCGTGGTTTTTTTTTCTTTCTTCTTTATACATACTACATCTCATTATCAACCAGTCTATATTAGCAGCAGACACAGTACGGTAGTTCACGGCTGTAGCTACCTCTGTGTCGGCACTCGGCAGTCCATCCATAATTGTATACCACCTACCCGTGGTTTTTTTTTCTTTCTTCTTTATACATACTACATCTCATTATCATCCAGTCTATATTAGCAGCAGACACAGTACAGTAAGGTAGTCCACGGCTGTAGCTACCTCTGTGTCGGCACTCGGCACTCGGCAGTCCATCCATAATTGTATACCACCTACCCGTGGGTTTTTTTTTCTTTCTTCTTTATACATACTACATCTCATTATCAACCAGTCTATATTAGCAGCAGACACAGTACAGTATGGTAGTCCACGGCTGTAGCTACCTCTGTGTCGGCACTCGGCAGTCCATCCATAATTGTATACCACCTACCCGTGGTTTTTTTTTCTTTCTTCTTTATACATACTACATCTCATTATCAACCAGTCTATATTAGCAGCAGACACAGTACAGTACGGTAGTCCACGGCTGTAGCTACCTCTGTGTCGGCACTCGGCAGTCCATCCATAATTGTATACCACCTACCCGTGGTTTTTTTTTCTTTCTTCTTTATACATACTACATCTCATTATCATCCAGTCTATATTAGCAGCAGACACAGTACAGTACGGTAGTCCATGGCTGTAGCTACCTCTGTGTCGGCACTCGGCAGTCCATCCATAATTGTATACCACCTACCCGTGGTTTTTTTTTTCTTTCTTCTTTATACATACTACATCTCATTATCATCCAGTCTATATTAGCAGCAGACACAGTACAGTACGGTAGTCCATGGCTGTAGCTACCTCTGTGTCGGCACTCGGCAGTCCATCCATAATTGTATACCACCTACCCGTGGTTTTTTTTTTCTTTCTTCTTTATACATACTACATCTCATTATCAACCAGTCTATATTAGCAGCAGACACAGTACGGTAGTTCACGGCTGTAGCTACCTCTGTGTCGGCACTCGGCAGTCCATCCATAATTGTATACCACCTACCCGTGGTTTTTTTTTCTTTCTTCTTTATACATACATACTACATCTCATTATCATCCAGTCTATATTAGCAGCAGACACAGTACAGTATGGTAGTCCACGGCTGTAGCTACCTCTGTGTCGGCACTCGGCACTCGGCAGTCCATCCATAATTGTATACCACCTACCCGTGGTTTTTTTTTCTTTCTTCTTTATACATACTACATCTCATTATCAACCAGTCTATATTAGCAGCAGACACAGTACAGTACGATAGTCCACGGCTGTAGCTACCTCTGTGTCGGCACTCGGCAGTCCATCCATAATTGTATACCACCTACCCGTGGGTTTTTTTTTCTTTCTTCTTTATACATACTACATCTCATTATCATCCAGTCTATATTAGCAGCAGACACAGTACAGTACGGTAGTCCACGGCTGTAGCTACCTCTGTGTCGGCACTCGGCAGTCCATCCATAATTGTATACCACCTACCCGTGGTTTTTTTTTTTTTTCTTCTTTATACATACTACATCTCATTATCAACCAGTCTATATTAGCAGCAGACACAGTACAGTACGGTAGTCCACGGCTGTAGCTACCTCTGTGTCGGCACTCGGCAGTCCATCCATAATTGTATACCACCTACCCGTGGTTTTTTTTTTCTTTCTTCTTTATACATACTACATCTCATTATCAACCAGTCTATATTAGCAGCAGACACAGTACAGTACGGTAGTCCACGGCTGTAGCTACCTCTGTGTCGGCACTCGGCAGTCCATCCATAATTGTATACCACCTACCCGTGGTTTTTTTTTCTTTCTTCTTTATACATACTACATCTCATTATCATCCAGTCTATATTAGCAGCAGACACAGTACAGTACGGTAGTCCACGGCTGTAGCTACCTCTGTGTCGGCACTCGGCAGTCCATCCATAATTGTATACCACCTACCCGTGGTTTTTTTTTTCTTTCTTCTTTATACATACTACATCTCATTATCAACCAGTCTATATTAGCAGCAGACACAGTACAGTACGGTAGTCCACGGCTGTAGCTACCTCTGTGTCGGCACTCGGCAGTCCATCCATAATTGTATACCACCTACCCGTGGTTTTTTTTTCTTTCTTCTTTATACATACTACATCTCATTATCATCCAGTCTATATTAGCAGCAGACACAGTACAGTACGGTAGTCCACGGCTGTAGCTACCTCTGTGTCAGCACTCGGCAGTCCATCCATAATTGTATACCACCTACCCGTGGTTTTTTTTTTCTTTCTTCTTTATACATACTACATCTCATTATCATCCAGTCTATATTAGCAGCAGACACAGTACAGTACGGTAGTCCACGGCTGTAGCTACCTCTGTGTCGGCACTCGGAAGTCCATCCATAATTGTATACCACCTACCCGTGGTTTTTTTTTTCTTTCTTCTTTATACATACTACATCTCATTATCAACCAGTCTATATTAGCAGCAGACACAGTACGGTAGTTCACGGCTGTAGCTACCTCTGTGTCGGCACTCAGCAGTCCATCCATAATTGTATACCACCTACCCGTGGTTTTTTTTCTTTCTTCTTTATACATACATACTACATCTCATTATCATCCAGTCTATATTAGCAGCAGACACAGTACAGTACGGTAGTCCACGGCTGTAGCTACCTCTGTGTCGGCACTCGGCAGTCCATCCATAATTGTATACCACCTACCCGTGGTTTTTTTTTTCTTTCTTCTTTATACATACTACATCTCATTATCATCCAGTCTATATTAGCAGCAGACACAGTACAGTACGGTAGTCCACGGCTGTAGCTACCTCTGTGTCGGCACTCGGCAGTCCATCCATAATTGTATACCACCTACCCGTGGTTTTTTTTTTCTTTCTTCTTTATACATACTACATCTCATTATCAACCAGTCTATATTAGCAGCAGACACAGTACAGTACGGTAGTCCACGGCTGTAGCTACCTCTGTGTCGGCACTCGGCAGTCCATCCATAATTGTATACCACCTACCCGTGGTTTTTTTTTTCTTTCTTCTTTATACATACTACATCTCATTATCATCCAGTCTATATTAGCAGCAGACACAGTACAGTACGGTAGTCCACGGCTGTAGCTACCTCTGTGTCGGCACTCGGCAGTCCATCCATAATTGTATACCACCTACCCGTGGTTTTTTCTTTCTTTCTTCTTTATACATACTACATCTCATTATCAACCAGTCTATATTAGCAGCAGACACAGTACAGTACGGTAGTCCACGGCTGTAGCTACCTCTGTGTCGGCACTCGGCAGTCCATCCATAATTGTATACCACCTACCCGTGGTTTTTTTTTCTTTCTTCTTTATACATACTACATCTCATTATCATCCAGTCTATATTAGCAGCAGACACAGTACAGTACGGTAGTCCACGGCTGTAGCTACCTCTGTGTCGGCTCTCGGCAGTCCATCCATAATTGTATACCACCTACCCGTGTTTTTTTTTTTCTTTCTTCTTTATACATACTACATCTCATTATCATCCAGTCTATATTAGCAGCAGACACAGTACAGTACGGTAGTCCACGGCTGTAGCTACCTCTGTGTCGGCACTCGGCAGTCCATCCATAATTGTATACCACCTACCCGTGGTTTTTTTTTTCTTTCTTCTTTATACATACTACATCTCATTATCATCCAGTCTATATTAGCAGCAGACACAGTACAGTACGGTAGTCCATGGCTGTAGCTACCTCTGTGTCGGCACTCGGCAGTCCATCCATAATTGTATACCACCTACCCGTGGTTTTTTTTCCTTTCTTCTTTATACATACTACATCTCATTATCATCCAGTCTATATTAGCAGCAGACACAGTACAGTACGGTAGTCCACGGCTGTAGCTATCTCTGTGTCGGCACTCGGCAGTCCATCCATAATTGTATACCACCTACCCGTGGTTTTTTTTTTCTTTCTTCTTTATACATACTACATCTCATTATCAACCAGTCTATATTAGCAGCAGACACAGTACAGTACGGTAGTCCACGGCTGTAGCTACCTCTGTGTTGGCACTCGGCAGTCCATCCATAATTGTATACTAGTATCCATCCATCTCCATTGTTTACCTGAGGTGCCTTTTAGTTGTGCCTATTAAAATATGGAGAACAAAAATGTTGAGGTTCCAAAATTAGGGAAAGATCAAGATCCACTTCCACCTCGTGCTGAAGCTGCTGCCACTAGTCATGGCCGAGAGGATGAAATGCCAGCAACGTCGTCTGCCAAGGCCGATGCCCAATGTCATAGTACAGAGCATGTCAAATCCAAAACACCAAATATCAGTAAAAAAAGGACTCCAAAACCTAAAATAAAATTGTCGGAGGAGAAGCGTAAACTTGCCAATATGCCATTTACCACACGGAGTGGCAAGGAACGGCTGAGGCCCTGGCCTATGTTCATGGCTAGTGGTTCAGCTTCACATGAGGATGGAAGCACTCAGCCTCTCGCTAGAAAACTGAAAAGACTCAAGCTGGCAAAAGCACCGCAAAGAACTGTGCGTTCTTCGAAATCCCAAATCCACAAGGAGAGTCCAATTGTGTCGGTTGCGATGCCTGACCTTCCCAACACTGGACGTGAAGAGCATGCGCCTTCCACCATTTGCACGCCCCCTGCAAGTGCTGGAAGGAGCACCCGCAGTCCAGTTCCTGATAGTCAGATTGAAGATGTCAGTGTTGAAGTACACCAGGATGAGGAGGATATGGGTGTTGCTGGCGCTGGGGAGGAAATTGACCAGGAGGATTCTGATGGTGAGGTGGTTTGTTTAAGTCAGGCACCCGGGGAGACACCTGTTGTCCGTGGTAGGAATATGGCCGTTGACATGCCTGGTGAAAATACCAAAAAAATCAGCTCTTCAGTGTGGAGGTATTTCAACAGAAAAGCGGACAACAGGTGTCAAGCCGTGTGTTGCCTTTGTCAAGCTGTAATAAGTAGGGGTAAGGACGTTAACCACCTCGGAACATCCTCCCTTATACGTCACCTGCAGCGCATTCATAATAAGTCAGTGACAAGTTCAAAAACTTTGGGCGACAGCGGAAGCAGTCCACTGACCAGTAAATCCCTTCCTCTTGTAACCAAGCTCACGCAAACCACCCCACCAACTCCCTCAGTGTCAATTTCCTCCTTCCCCAGGAATGCCAATAGTCCTGCAGGCCATGTCACTGGCAATTCTGACGAGTCCTCTCCTGCCTGGGATTCCTCCGATGCATCCTTGCGTGTAACGCCTACTGCTGCTGGCGCTGCTGTTGTTGCTGCTGGGAGTCGATGGTCATCCCAGAGGGGAAGTCGTAAGCCCACTTGTACTACTTCCAGTAAGCAATTGACTGTTCAACAGTCCTTTGCGAGGAAGATGAAATATCACAGCAGTCATCCTGCTGCAAAGCGGATAACTGAGGCCTTGACAACTATGTTGGTGTTAGACGTGCGTCCGTTATCCGCCGTTAGTTCACAGGGAACTAGACAATTTATTGAGGCAGTGTGCCCCCGTTACCAAATACCATCTAGGTTCCACTTCTCTAGGCAGGCGATACCGAGAATGTACACGGACGTCAGAAAAAGACTCACCAGTGTCCTAAAAAATGCAGTTGTACCCAATGTCCACTTAACCACGGACATGTGGACAAGTGGAGCAGGGCAGGGTCAGGACTATATGACTGTGACAGCCCACTGGGTAGATGTATGGACTCCCGCCGCAAGAACAGCAGCGGCGGCACCAGTAGCAGCATCTCGCAAACGCCAACTCTTTCTTAGGCAGGCTACGCTTTGTATCACCGGTTTCCAGAATACGCACACAGCTGAAAACCTCTTACGGCAAATGAGGAAGATCATCGCGGAATGGCTTACCCCAATTGGACTCTCCTGTGGATTTGTGGCATCGGACAACGCCAGCAATATTGTGTGTGCATTAAATATGGGCAAATTCCAGCACGTCCCATGTTTTGCACATACCTTGAATTTGGTGGTGCAGAATTATTTAAAAAACGACAGGGGCGTGCAAGAGATGCTGTCGGTGGCCAGAAGAATTGCGGGACACTTTCGGCGTACAGGCACCACGTACAGAAGACTGGAGCACCACCAAAAACGCCTGAACCTGCCCTGCCATCATCTGAAGCAAGAAGTGGTAACGAGGTGGAATTCAACCCTATATATGCTTCAGAGGTTGGAGGAGCAGCAAAAGGCCATTCAAGCCTATACAATTGAGCACGATATAGGAGGTGGAATGCACCTGTCTCAAGCGCAGTGGAGAATGATTTCAACGTTGTGCAAGGTTCTGCAACCTTTTGAACTTGCCACACGTGAAGTCAGTTCAGACACTGCCAGCCTGAGTCAGGTCATTCCCCTCATCAGGCTTTTGCAGAAGAAGCTGGAGACATTGAAGGAGGAGCTAACACAGAGCGATTCCGCTAGGCATGTGGGACTTGTGGATGGAGCCCTTAATTCACTTAACAAGGATTCACGGGTGGTCAATCTGTTGAAATCAGAGCACTACATTTTGGCCACCGTACTCGATCCTAGATTTAAAACCTACCTTGGATCTCTCTTTCCGGCACACACAAGTCTGCTGGGGTTCAAAGACCTGCTGGTGAGAAAATTGTCAAGTCAAGCGGAACGCGACCTGTCAACATCTCCTCCTTCACATTCTCCCGCAACTGGGGGTGCGAGGAAAAGGCTCAGAATTCCGAGCCCACCCGCTGGCGGTGATGCAGGGCAGTCTGGAGCGACTGCTGATGCTGACATCTGGTCCGGACTGAAGGACCTGACAACGATCACGGACATGTCGTCTACTGTCACTTAGAGATGAGCGCCTGAAATTTTTCGGGTTTTGTGTTTTGGTTTTGGGTTCGGTTCCGCGGCCGTGTTTTGGGTTCGAACGCGTTTTGGCAAAACCTCACCGAATTTTTTTTGTCGGATTCGGGTGTGTTTTGGATTCGGGTGTTTTTTTCAAAAAACCCTAAAAAACAGCTTAAATCATAGAATTTGGGGGTAATTTTGATCCCAAAGTATTATTAACCTCAAAAAACATAATTTACACTCATTTTCAGCCTATTCTGAACACATCACACCTCACAATATTATTTTTAGTCCTAAAATTTGCACCGAGGTCGCTGTGTGAGTAAGATAAGCGACCCTAGTGGCCGACACAAACACCGGGCCCATCTAGGAGTGGCACTGCAGTGTCACGCAGGATGTCCCTTCCAAAAAACCCTCCCCAAACAGCACATGACGCAAAGAAAAAAAGAGGCGCAATGAGGTAGCTGTGTGAGTAAGATTAGCGACCCTAGTGGCCGACACAAACACCGGGCCCATCTAGGAGTGGCACTGCAGTGTCACGCAGGATGGCCCTTCCAAAAAACCCTCCCCAAACAGCACATGACGCAAAGAAAAAAAGAGGTGCAATGAGGCGCAATAAAAAAACCACGGTTAGGTGGTATATATTATAATAATAATACAATTATGGATGGACGGACTGCCTGCCGAGTTCCGACACAGAGGTAGCCACAGCCGTGAACTACCGCACTGTACACTGGTTGATAAAGAGATAGTAGTATACTCGTAACAACTAGTATGACACTATGACGGTATAAAGAAAGAAAAAAAAATACCACGGTTAGGTGGTATATATTATAATAATAATACAATTATGGATGGACGGACTGCCTGCCGACTGCCGACACAGAGGTAGCCACAGCCGTGAACTACCGCACTGTACACTGGTTGATAAAGAGATAGTAGTATACTCGTAACAACTAGTATGACACTATGACGACGGTATAAAGAATGAAAAAAAAACCACGGTTAGGTGGTATATATTATAATAATAATACAATTATGGATGGACGGACTGCCTGCCGACTGCCGACACAGAGGTAGCCACAGCCGTGAACTACCGCACTGTACACTGGTTGATAAAGAGATAGTAGTATACTCGTAACAACTAGTATGACACTATGACGACGGTATAAAGAATGAAAAAAAAACCACGGTTAGGTGGTATATATTATAATAATAATACAATTATGGATGGACGGACTGCCTGCCGACTGCCGACACAGAGGTAGCCACAGCCGTGAACTACCGCACTGTACACTGGTTGATAAAGAGATAGTAGTATACTCGTAACAACTAGTATGACACTATGACGACGGTATAAAGAATGAAAAAAAAACCACGGTTAGGTGGTATATATTATAATAATAATACAATTATGGATGGACGGACTGCCTGCCGACTGCCGACACAGAGGTAGCCACAGCCGTGAACTACCGCACTGTACACTGGTTGATAAAGAGATAGTAGTATACTCGTAACAACTAGTATGACACTATGACGGTATAAAGAATGAAAAAAAAACCACGGTTAGGTGGTATATATTATAATAATAATACAATTATGGATGGACGGACTGCCTGCCGACTGCCGACACAGAGGTAGCCACAGCCGTGAACTACCGCACTGTACACTGGTTGATAAAGAGATAGTAGTATACTCGTAACAATTAGGATGACACTATGACGGTATAAAGAATGAAAAAAAAACCACGGTTAGGTGGTAGGTATATAATAATAAATAATACAATTCTGGTCGGACGGACTGCCTGCCGTGTGCCGACACAGAGGTAGCCACAGCCGTGAACTACCGCACTGTACACTGGTTGATAAAGAGATAGTAGTATACTCGTAACAATTAGGATGACACTATGACGGTATAAAGAATGAAAAAAAAACCACGGTTAGGTGGTAGGTATATAATAATAAATAATACAATTCTGGTCGGACGGACTGCCTGCCGTGTGCCGACACAGAGGTAGCCACAGCCGTGAACTACCGCACTGTACACTGGTTGATAAAGAGATAGTAGTATACTCGTAACAATTAGGATGACACTATGACGGTATAAAGAATGAAAAAAAAACCACGGTTAGGTGGTAGGTATATAATAATAAATAATACAATTCTGGTCGGACGGACTGCCTGCCGTGTGCCGACACAGAGGTAGCCACAGCCGTGAACTACCGCACTGTACACTGGTTGATAAAGAGATAGTAGTATACTCGTAACAATTAGGATGACACTATGACGGTATAAAGAATGAAAAAAAAACCACGGTTAGGTGGTAGGTATATAATAATAAATAATACAATTCTGGTCGGACGGACTGCCTGCCGTGTGCCGACACAGAGGTAGCCACAGCCGTGAACTACCGCACTGTACACTGGTTGATAAAGAGATAGTAGTATACTCGTAACAATTAGGATGACACTATGACGGTATAAAGAATGAAAAAAAAACCACGGTTAGGTGGTAGGTATATAATAATAAATAATACAATTCTGGTCGGACGGACTGCCTGCCGTGTGCCGACACAGAGGTAGCCACAGCCGTGAACTACCGCACTGTACACTGGTTGATAAAGAGATAGTAGTATACTCGTAACAATTAGGATGACACTATGACGGTATAAAGAATGAAAAAAAAACCACAGTTAGGTGGTAGGTATATAATAATAAATAATACAATTCTGGTCGGACGGACTGCCTGCCGTGTGCCGACACAGAGGTAGCCACAGCCGTGAACTACCGCACTGTACTGTGTCTGCTGCTAATATAGACTGGTTGATATTTAAAGAGATATTAGTAGTATACAACAATACTATACTGGTGGTCAGGCACTGGTCACCACTCCTGCAGCAAAAGTGTGCACTGTTAATTAATATAATTGTACTCCTGGCTCCTGCTAACAACCTGCAGTGCTCCCCAGTCTCCCCCACAATTAATTATAAGCTTTTAATTTATACATTGATGACTGTGCAGCACACTGGGCTGAGCTGAGTGCACACAGACTGAGTCACACTGTGTGACTGACTGTGCTGTGTATCGTTTTTTTTTTCAGGCAGAGAACGGATATAGCAGAGAGAAGTGAACGGATATATTATATTAAATAAAAGTTAACTAGCAACTGCACTGGTCACTGACTGTGGTAAACTAACTCTGTCTGCGACTCTGCACAATCTCTCTCTATCTAATCTATCTATCTCTATTCTAATGGAGAGGACGCCAGACACGTCCTCTCCCTATCAATCTCAATGCACGAGTGAAAATGGCGGCGACGCGCGGCTCCTTATATAGAATCCGAGTCTCGCGATAGAATCCGAGCCTCGCGAGAATCCGACAGCGTCATGATGACGTTCGGGCGCGCTCGGGTTAACCGAGCAAGGCGGGAAGATCCGAGTCGCTCGGACCCGTGGAAAAAAAAGTGAAGTTCGTGCGGGTTCGGATTCAAAGAAACCGAACCCGCTCATCTCTACTGTCACTGCATATGATTCTCTCCCCATTGAAAGAATGGTGGAGGATAATATGAGTGACCACATCCAAGTAGGCACGTCACACAGTCCGTACTTATACTGGCAGGAAAAAGAGGCAATTTGGAGGCCCTTGCACAAACTGGCTTTATTCTACCTAAGTTGCCCTCCCACAAGTGTGTACTCCGAAAGAGTGTTTAGTGCCGCCGCTCACCTTGTCAGCAATCGGCGTACGAGGTTACTTCCAGAAAATGTGGAGAAGATGATGTTCATTAAAATGAATTATAATCAATTCCTCCGTGGAGACATTGACCAGCAGCAATTGCCTCCACAAAGTACACAGGGAGCTGAGATGGTGGATTCCAGTGGGGACGAATTGATAATCTGTGAGGAGGGGGATGTACACGGTGATATATCGGAGGATGATGATGAGGTGGACATCTTGCCTCTGTAGAGCCAGTTTGTGCAAGGAGAGATTAATTGCTTCTTTTTTGGTGGGGGTCCAAACCAACCCGTCATTTCAGTCACAGTCGTGTGGCAGACCCTGTCACTGAAATGATGGGTTGGTTAAAGTGTGCATGTCCTGTTTATACAACATAAGGGTGGGTGGGAGGGCCCAAGGACAATTCCATCTTGCACCTCTTTTTTCTTTCATTTTTCTTTGCGTCATGTGCTGTTTGGGGGAGTATTTTTTTGAAGGGCCATCCTGCGTGACACTGCAGTGCCACTCCTAGATGGGCCAGGTGTTTGTGTCGGCCACTAGGGTCGCTTAGCTTACTCACACAGCTACCTCATTGCGCCTCTTTTTTTCTTTGCGTCATGTGCTGCTTGGGGAGTGTTTTTTGGAAGGGCCATCCTGCGTGACACTGCAGTGCCACTCCTAGATGGGCCAGGTGTTTGTGTCGGCCACTAGGGTCGCTTATCTTACTCACACAGCTACCTCATTGCGCCTCTTTTTTTCTTTGCGTCATGTGCTGTTTGGGGAGTGTTTTTTGGAAGGGCCATCCTGCATGACACTGCAGTGCCACTCCTAGATGGGCAAGGTGTTTGTGTCGGCCACTAGGGTCGCTTAGCTTAGTCATCCAGCGACCTTGGTGCAAATTTTAGGACTAAAAATAATATTGTGAGGTGTGAGGTGTTCAGAATAGACTGAAAATGAGTGGAAATTATGGTTTTTGAGGTTAATAATACTTTGGGATCAAAATGACCCCCAAATTCTATGATTTAAGCTGTTTTTTAGTGTTTTTTGAAAAAACACCCGAATCCAAAACACACCCGAATCCGACAAAAAAAATTCGGTGAGGTTTTGCCAAAACGCGGTCGAACCAAAAACACGGCCGCGGAACCGAACCCAAAACCAAAACCCGAAAAATTTCAAGTGCACATCTCTAGTACCAATAGAGTCACAGATCTGGTTAGGAGAGAGGTGGAGTGGCTAGGAGCACCGAGTCATAGAGTCACAAATCTGGATAGGAGAGACCCAGCTGGGCGTGGCTAGGAGCTCTCAGTCATAGAGTCACAGATCTGAATAGGAGAGACCAGGCTGGGCGTGGCTAAGAGCACCGAGTCATAGAGTCACAGATCTGGATAGGAGAGACCAGGCTGGGTGTGGCTAGGAGCTCTGAGTCATAGAGTCACTGATCTGGATATAAGAGACCAGGCTGGGCGTGGCTAAGAGCTCTGAGTCATAGAGTCACTGATCTGGATAGGAGAGACCAGGCTGGGCGTGGCTAAGAGCACCGAGTCATAGAGTCACAGATCTGGATAGGAGAGTCCCGGCTGGGCGTGGCTAGGAGCTCTGAGTCATAGAGTCACAGATCTGGATCGGAGAGACCAGGCTGGGCATGGCTAGGAGCTCTGAGTCATAGAGTCACTGATCTGGATAGAAAAGAGCAGGCTGACTTCCGGTTTCGGCGCCCATGTGAGGAGAAGCTGATTGCTGCAGCTCTCCTGCACCCTCGGCAACCGGAGCACACAGCGCCTCCAATTCGCGGCTTTTCTCCGCGCCGGTCGCACAATACCAGTGGGAAGGTGTAGAGAACTGGATGGAGAGATTTCTGTCCTCCCCTATGCCCCCTAAAGTCCAAAGATCGAGGTCTGAAAAACGGCCGGGAGAATCCAAGATGGCCGCCGCATCTAACTCACAAACGAGTCTGCAGGCTGCTGGCAGCACCAGACAGGCTTCTGCAAACACACTTCTCCCTCAGGTGAGCCTGACTGTACCCCTGTCTCTCCAGTGACTTATGCTGGTGTAGTAAGAGCTGTTAGGGATGCCATGGAGCCTATCATGGATGCACATGCTGTTAAAATGCAGCAGGCAGTAAAAGATCTAAAATCCCAAATCAAGCAGCTCACCAAGACTGTTCTTACAAATGAACAAAGGCTGGGGGAGACTTTTCAGGATGTTGGGGATCTTAAGCACAGATATGATGAGCTCCAGAAATCTCACTTTCTACTGCTGAACAAGGTTGACGATCTTGAAAATAGATCGAGGAGATCGAATCTTCGGGTACTGGGGCTCCCTGAATCACTGAAAGGTCCTGAATTGACTCTGTTTTTGCAAACGTCCCTCCTTGATTTACTGCATATCCAAGATGAATGCACCGGCTTAGTTATTGAGAGAGCCCACAGACTGGGTCCCCCACGTTCTGCACCTAATAGCAGACCACGTGTGGTCATATTTAAATGTCTGAACTTTCTCCATAAGGAGGCAATATGGTCGGCATCCAGGAAGCATAGAAATTTACAATGGGAGGGAGCTCGTTTGGCCATTTTCCAGGACTACTCCGCTGAGGTTTCCCGGGCCCGTCGAGAATTTACTAGTGATGAGCGGATTCGGTTTTACTCGGTTCTCAAAACCGAATCTTATTGGCTCACTGATGTCACGTGTTTTGGATAGCCAATAAGATTCGGTTTTGAGAACCGAGTAAAACCGAGTAAAACCGAATCCGCTCATCACTAGAATTTACCCCCCTTTGCTCTCGTTTGGTAAAGGCGAATAAAAAATTTGCTCTGCTCTTCCCTGCAAGACTACGTCTGTTTGATGGAAATTCTTTTCGAGACTTTACAAATCTTGCAGATGCAGAGGCTTATGTTTCCGAGGCCTCCCAGGCAGATGACGACTCCTCTCAGGTGGACGACACCCTGGAGAGGGATGGCTGAGTATTGCTCCTGGACTTCTCTGTGTCTGGCGATGCCCGCCAATCTAATATAATTTAATTATTGCGGTAGAAGCTGCCGCAGGTGTTTTTCCCCACAAAAGAGCATTTGGTCTTATACAACGGGCCGAACCATTTTACTTTGTTTTATGTTTTAGATTTTTCTTATACATCTGCTGTTTTCTCCTGGAAATGCAATCTTTCTAGAATGCTTACATACGTTTAGAGGAGATATTTCCATCCTTTTATTTATCTGACAGGCTGCATTTCCTTTTTCTGTAACATGCTCTGTGTGCTCTGATCTTTTCTGGTTAATTTTCTTAGATATATTTTCATATAATATGTTGCCGAGGGTGGGTAAGGGCGCCCCCTCCCTCACTTTTTTTCTCAGGTTATCAAATTCTGGCTGGCTCAGTGGTGGTCTATGACGGCCTCTGTGCTTGCTCGAACCGGTTGTTCTTGTTTTCTGAAGTTATGATCGTCCTTAGCAGGACTTTCTTTCACAATTTTAATGTTATATTCTGTGTGTTTTCTATGTTTTTGTTCTACTTTTCTTCTCCCCCTCCCCTTCTTTTCCTTATGTGTCCACCCCGGTATGTTTGGTATTTGTTTCTCGACGGCTGTAGATATTATGGTTACTGTGCATGTTTTCAGGTTCTCCCAGGTCATTTGATGCATGGCTAGTCTGAGTGTAGGCACGTGGAATGTGGGAGGGATCAACTCCCCAGCTAAACGCAGAAAGATTTTGCTCTATCTTCGGAAGGTGGGCATGGATGTTGTTTTCATTCAGGAATCTCACCTTATGCCAAATGAGGTGGTAAAACTGAACACTATGGGTTGGTCTGTGGTAGCCTCTTCCTCCTTCTCTTCTAAGGCTAGAGGAGTGATTATATTAGCACGACACACGGTCCCTATCTCTGTCCAAGCTATTATAGATGACACTCAGGGTAGGTATGTATTGGCAGATGTCACATTGTATGCCTCCAGGTTCCTACTTTGTAATATTTATGCCCCTAATCAGTACTCTAGGCAATTCTATACAAACATGGTCACTAAGCTACTAAGTTACTCTGAAATTCCTATAATACTGGGTGGTGATTTTAATATATATTCTTCTTCAACCATGGATAAATCCCCTCCCCCCCGCACTCCCCCCTCGTTACCGCGTATTGGTATCCCCTATATTTGCTCGCATCTGTCCTTAGTGGATGTGTGGCGCGCATGCTATCCATTAGAAAGGGAGTTTACATGTCTCTCAGCTGCGCACCACACGTTCTCGAGGATTGATTATCTGCTGTTATCTGAATCCCTTTTCTCAAAAGTGGCTGACTCAAAAATTGAGAATATCTGTATTTCAGATCATGCTCTATGCTGGATGAAATTGATGCTCCTCTCAGAAAAATCCCCATTCCGCTCCTGGCACTTTCCCTCTCATTTAAGTGGCTCTCTAAAATTCCGCTCCTCATTAGATGCAGCGTGGCTGGATTATCATATGCACAATGGAGAAACTCTGAGCGACGATCCTGCTCTTTTCTGGCAGGCGTCAAAATCAGTTATCCGGGGACACATTATTTCCTATAGTAAAAAAAAGGGATTTAGAGTTAAATTCACAATATTTGGTAGAGATGAGCGCCTGAAATTTTTCGGGTTTTGTGTTTTGGTTTTGGGTTCGGTTCCGCGGCCGTGTTTTGGGTTCGAACGCGTTTTGGCAAAACCTCACCGAATTTTTTTTGTCGGATTCGGGTGTGTTTTGGATTCGGGTGTTTTTTTTCAAAAAACACTAAAAAACAGCTTAAATCATAGAATTTGGGGGTCATTTTGATCCCAAAGTATTATTAACCTCAAAAACCATAATTTACACTCATTTTCAGTCTATTCTGAATACCTCACACCTCACAATATTATTTTTAGTCCTAAAATTTGCACCGAGGTCGCTGTGTGAGTAAGATAAGCGACCCTAGTGGCCGACACAAACACCGGGCCCATCTAGGAGTGGCACTGCAGTGTCACGCAGGATGTCCCTTCCAAAAAACCCTCCCCAAACAGCACATGACGCAAAGAAAAAAAGAGGCGCAATGAGGTAGCTGTGTGAGTAAGATTAGCGACCCTAGTGGCCGACACAAACACCGGGCCCATCTAGGAGTGGCACTGCAGTGTCACGCAGGATGGCCCTTCCAAAAAACCCTCCCCAAACAGCACATGACGCAAAGAAAAAAAGAGGCGCAATGAGGTAGCTGTGTGAGTAAGATTAGCGACCCTAGTGGCCGACACAAACACCGGGCCCATCTAGGAGTGGCACTGCAGTGTCACGCAGGATGGCCCTTCCAAAAAACCCTCCCCAAACAGCACATGACGCAAAGAAAAAAAGAGGCGCAATGAGGTAGCTGTGTGAGTAAGATTAGCGACCCTAGTGGCCGACACAAACACCGGGCCCATCTAGGAGTGGCACTGCAGTGTCACGCAGGATGGCCCTTCCAAAAAACCCTCCCCAAACAGCACATGACGCAAATAAAAAAAGAGGCGCAATGAGGTAGCTGTGTGAGTAAGATTAGCGACCCTAGTGGCCGACACAAACACCGGGCCCATCTAGGAGTGGCACTGCAGTGTCACGCAGGATGTCCCTTCCAAAAAACCCTCCCCAAACAGCACATGACGCAAAGAAAAAAAGAGGCGCAATGAGGTAGCTGTGTGAGTAAGATTAGCGACCCTAGTGGCCGACACAAACACCGGGCCCATCTAGGAGTGGCACTGCAGTGTCACGCAGGATGTCCCTTCCAAAAAACCCTCCCCAAACAGCACATGACGCAAAGAAAAAAAGAGGCGCAATGAGGTAGCTGTGTGAGTAAGATTAGCGACCCTAGTGGCCGACACAAACACCGGGCCCATCTAGGAGTGGCACTGCAGTGTCACGCAGGATGTCCCTTCCAAAAAACCCTCCCCAAACAGCACATGACGCAAAGAAAAAAAGAGGCGCAATGAGGTAGCTGACTGTGTGAGTAAGATTAGCGACCCTAGTGGCCGACACAAACACCGGGCCCATCTAGGAGTGGCACTGCAGTGTCACGCAGGATGTCCCTTCCAAAAAAACCCTCCCCAATCAGCACATGATGCAAAGAAAAAGAAAAGAAAAAAGAGGTGCAAGATGGAATTGTCCTTGGGCCCTCCCACCCACCCTTATGTTGTATAAACAAAACAGGACATGCACACTTTAACCAACCCATCATTTCAGTGACAGGGTCTGCCACACGACTGTGACTGATATGACGGGTTGGTTTGGACCCCCCCCAAAAAAGAAGCAATTAATCTCTCCTTGCACAAACTGGCTCTACAGAGGCAAGATGTCCACCTCATCTTCACCCTCCGATATATCACCGTGTACATCCCCCTCCTCACAGATTATCAATTCGTCCCCACTGGAATCCACCTTCTCAGCTCCCTGTGTACTTTGCGGAGGCAATTGCTGCTGGTCAATGTCTCCGCGGAGGAATTGATTATAATTCATTTTAATGAACATCATCTTCTCCACATTTTCTGGATGTAACCTCGTACGCCGATTGCTGACAAGGTGAGCGGCGGCACTAAACACTCTTTCGGAGTACACACTTGTGGGAGGGCAACTTAGGTAGAATAAAGCCAGTTTGTGCAAGGGCCTCCAAATTGCCTCTTTTTCCTGCCAGTATAAGTACGGACTGTGTGACGTGCCTACTTGGATGCGGTCACTCATATAATCCTCCACCATTCTATCAATGTTGAGAGAATCATATGCAGTGACAGTAGACGACATGTCCGTAATCGTTGTCAGGTCCTTCAGTCCGGACCAGATGTCAGCATCAGCAGTCGCTCCAGACTGCCCTGCATCACCGCCAGCGGGTGGGCTCGGAATTCTGAGCCTTTTCCTCGCACCCCCAGTTGCGGGAGAATGTGAAGGAGGAGATGTTGACAGGTCGCGTTCCGCTTGACTTGACAATTTTGTCACCAGCAGGTCTTTCAACCCCAGCAGACCTGTGTCTGCCGGAAAGAGAGATCCAAGGTAGGCTTTAAATCTAGGATCGAGCACGGTGGCCAAAATGTAGTGCTCTGATTTCAACAGATTGACCACCCGTGAATCCTTGTTAAGCGAATTAAGGGCTGCATCCACAAGTCCCACATGCCTAGCGGAATCGCTCCCTTTTAGCTCCTTCTTCAATGCCTCCAGCTTCTTCTGCAAAAGCCTGATGAGGGGAATGACCTGACTCAGGCTGGCAGTGTCTGAACTGACTTCACGTGTGGCAAGTTCAAAGGGCATCAGAACCTTGCACAACGTTGAAATCATTCTCCACTGCACTTGAGACAGGTGCATTCCACCTACTATATCGTGCTCAATTGTATAGGCTTGAATGGCCTTTTGCTGCTCCTCCAACCTCTGAAGCATATAGAGGGTTGAATTCCACCTCGTTACCACTTCTTGCTTCAGATGATGGCAGGGCAGGTTCAGTAGTTTTTGGTGGTGCTCCAGTTTTCTGTACGTGGTGCCTGTACGCCGAAAGTGTCCCGCAATTCTTCTGGCCACCGACAGCATCTCTTGCACGCCCCTGTCGTTTTTTTAAAAATTCTGCACCACCAAATTCAAGGTATGTGCAAAACATGGGACGTGCTGGAATTGGCCCAGATTTAATGCACACACAATATTGCTGGCGTTGTCCGATGCCACAAATCCACAGGAGAGTCCAATTGGGGTAAGCCATTCCGCGATGATCTTCCTCAGTTGCCGTAAGAGGTTTTCAGCTGTGTGCGTATTCTGGAAAGCGGTGATACAAAGCGTAGCCTGCCTAGGAAAGAGTTGGCGTTTGCGAGATGCTGCTACTGGTGCCGCCGCTGCTGTTCTTGCGGCGGGAGTCCATACATCTACCCAGTGGGCTGTCACAGTCATATAGTCCTGACCCTGCCCTGCTCCACTTGTCCACATGTCCGTGGTTAAGTGGACATTGGGTACAGCTGCATTTTTTAGGACACTGGTGACTCTTTTTCTGAGGTCTGTGTACATTTTCGGTATCGCCTGCCTAGAGAAATGGAACCTAGATGGTATTTGGTACCGGGGACACAGTACCTCCAACAAGTCTCTAGTTGGCTCTGCAGTAATGATGGATACCGGAACCACGTTTCTCACCACCCAGGATGCCAAGGCCTCAGTTATCCGCTTTGCAGTAGGATGACTGCTGTGATATTTCATCTTCCTCGCAAAGGACTGTTGAACAGTCAATTGCTTACTGGAAGTAGTACAAGTGGGCTTACGACTTCCCCTCTGGGATGACCATCGACTCCCAGCGGCAACAACAGCAGCGCCAGCAGCAGTAGGCGTTACACGCAAGGATGCATCGGAGGAATCCCAGGCAGGAGAGGACTCGTCAGAATTGCCAGTGACATGGCCTGCAGGACTATTGGCATTCCTGGGGAAGGAGGAAATTGACACTGAGGGAGTTGGTGGGGTGGTTTGCGTGAGCTTGGTTACAAGAGGAAGGGATTTACTGGTCAGTGGACTGCTTCCGCTGTCACCCAAAGTTTTTGAACTTGTCACTGACTTATTATGAATGCGCTGCAGGTGACGTATAAGGGAGGATGTTCCGAGGTGGTTAACGTCCTTACCCCTACTTATTACAGCTTGACAAAGGGAACACACGGCTTGACACCTGTTGTCCGCATTTCTGGTGAAATACCTCCACACCGAAGAGCTGATTTTTTTGGTATTTTCACCTGGCATGTCAATTGTCAACGGCCATATTCCTCCCACGGACAACAGGTGTCTCCCCGGGTGCCTGACTTAAACAAACCACCTCACCATCAGAATCCTCCTGGTCAATTTCCTCCCCAGCGCCAGCAACACCCATATCCTCCTCATCCTGGTGTACTTCAACACTGACATCTTCAATCTGACTATCAGGAACTGGACTGCGGGTGCTCCTTCCAGCACTTGCAGGGGGCGTGCAAATGGTGGGAGGCGCATGCTCTTCACGTCCAGTGTTGGGAAGGTCAGGCATCGCAACCGACACAATTGGACTCTCCTTGTGGATTTGGGATTTCGAAGAACGCACAGTTCTTTGCGGTGCTTTGCCTTTTGCCAGCTTGAGTCTTTTCAGTTTTCTAGCGAGAGGCTGAGTGCTTCCATCCTCATGTGAAGCTGAACCACTAGCCATGAACATAGGCCAGGGCCTCAGCCGTTCCTTGCCACTCCGTGTGGTAAATGGCATATTGGCAAGTTTACGCTTCTCCTCCGACAATTTTATTTTAGGTTTTGGAGTCCTTTTTTTACTGATATTTGGTGTTTTGGTTTTGACATGCTCTGTACTATGCCATTGGGCATCGGCCTTGGCAGACGACGTTGCTGGCATTTCATCGTCTCGGCCATGACTAGTGGCAGCAGCTTCAGCACGAGGTGGAAGTGGATCTTGATCTTTCCCTAATTTTGGAACCTCAACATTTTTGTTCTCCATATTTTAATAGGCACAACTAAAAGGCACCTCAGGTAAACAATGGAGATGGATGGATTGGATACTAGTATACAATTATGGACGGGCTGCCGAGTGCCGGCACAGAGGTAGCCACAGCCGTGAACTACCGCACTGTACTGTGTCTGCTGCTAATATATAGACTGGTTGATAAAGAGATAGTATACTCGTAACTAGTATGTATGTATAAAGAAAGAAAAAAAAACCACGGTTAGGTGGTATATAAAATTATGGACGGGCTGCCGAGTGCCGACACAGAGGTAGCCACAGCCGTGAACTACCGCACTGTACTGTGTCTGCTGCTAATATATAGACTGGTTGATAAAGAGATAGTATACTCGTAACTAGTATGTATGTATAAAGAAAGAAAAAAAAACCACGGTTAGGTGGTATATACAATTATGGACGGGCTGCCGAGTGCCGACACAGAGGTAGCCACAGCCGTGAACTACCGCACTGTACTGTGTCTGCTGCTAATATATAGACTGGTTGATAAAGAGATAGTATACTCGTAACTAGTATGTATGTATAAAGAAAGAAAAAAAAACCTCGGTTAGGTGGTATATACAATTATGGACGGGCTGCCGAGTGCCGACACAGAGGTAGCCACAGCCGTGAACTACCGCACTGTACTGTGTCTGCTGCTAATATATAGACTGGTTGATAAAGAGATAGTATACTCGTAACTAGTATGTATGTATAAAGAAAGAAAAAAAAACCACGGTTAGGTGGTATATACAATTATGGACGGGCTGCCGAGTGCCGACACAGAGGTAGCCACAGCCGTGAACTACCGCACTGTACTGTGTCTGCTGCTAATATATAGACTGGTTGATAAAGAGATAGTATACTCGTAACTAGTATGTATGTATAAAGAAAGAAAAAAAAACCACGGTTAGGTGGTATATACAATTATGGACGGGCTGCCGAGTGCCGACACAGAGGTAGCCACAGCCGTGAACTACCGCACTGTACTGTGTCTGCTGCTAATATATAGACTGGTTGATAAAGAGATAGTATACTCGTAACTAGTATGTATGTATAAAGAAAGAAAAAAAAACCACGGTTAGGTGGTATATACAATTATGGACGGGCTGCCGAGTGCCGACACAGAGGTAGCCACAGCCGTGAACTACCGCACTGTACTGTGTCTGCTGCTAATATAGACTGGTTGATAAAGAGATAGTATACTCGTAACTAGTATGTATGTATAAAGAAAGAAAAAAAAACCACGGTTAGGTGGTATATACAATTATGGACGGGCTGCCGAGTGCCGACACAGAGGTAGCCACAGCCGTGAACTACCGCACTGTACTGTGTCTGCTGCTAATATATAGACTGGTTGATAAAGAGATAGTATACTCGTAACTAGTATGTATGTATAAAGAAAGAAAAAAAAAACCACGGTTAGGTGGTATATACAATTATGGACGGGCTGCCGAGTGCCGACACAGAGGTAGCCACAGCCGTGAACTACCGCACTGTACTGTGTCTGCTGCTAATATATAGACTGGTTGATAAAGAGATAGTATACTCGTAACTAGTATGTATGTATAAAGAAAGAAAAAAAAAACACGGTTAGGTGGTATATACAATTATGGACGGGCTGCCGAGTGCCGACACAGAGGTAGCCACAGCCGTGAACTACCGCACTGTACTGTGTCTGCTGCTAATATAGACTGGTTGATAAAGAGATAGTATACTCGTAACTAGTATGTATGTATAAAGAAAGAAAAAAAAACCACGGTTAGGTGGTATATACAATTATGGACGGGCTGCCGAGTGCCGACACAGAGGTAGCCACAGCCGTGAACTACCGCACTGTACTGTGTCTGCTGCTAATATATAGACTGGTTGATAAAGAGATAGTATACTCGTAACTAGTATGTATGTATAAAGAAAGAAAAAAAAACCACGGTTAGGTGGTATATACAATTATGGACGGGCTGCCGAGTGCCGACACAGAGGTAGCCACAGCCGTGAACTACCGCACTGTACTGTGTCTGCTGCTAATATATAGACTGGTTGATAAAGAGATAGTATACTCGTAACTAGTATGTATGTATAAAGAAAGAAAAAAAAACCACGGTTAGGTGGTATATACAATTATGGACGGGCTGCCGAGTGCCGACACAGAGGTAGCCACAGCCGTGAACTACCGCACTGTACTGTGTCTGCTGCTAATATAGACTGGTTGATAAAGAGATAGTATACTACTAATATTATATACTGGTGGTCAGGTCACTGGTCACTAGTCACACTGGCAGTGGCACTCCTGCAGCAAAAGTGTGCACTGTTTAATTTTAATATAATATTATGTACTCCTGGCTCCTGCTATAACCTATAACTGGCACTGCAGTAGTGCTCCCCAGTCTCCCCCACAATTATAAGCTGTGTGAGCTGAGCAGTCAGACAGATATATAATATATATAGATGATGCAGCACACTGGCCTGAGCCTGAGCAGTGCACACAGATATGGTATGTGACTGACTGAGTCACTGTGTGTATCGCTTTTTTCAGGCAGAGAACGGATATATTAAATAAACTGCACTGTGTGTCTGGTGGTCACTCACTATATAATATATTATGTACTCCTGGCTCCTGCTATAACCTATAACTGGCACTGCAGTAGTGCTCCCCAGTCTCCCCCACAATTATAAGCTGTGTGAGCTGAGCAGTCAGACAGATATATAATATTATATATAGATAATAGATGATGCAGCACACTGGCCTGAGCCTGAGCAGTGCACACAGATATGGTATGTGACTGAGTCACTGTGTGCTGTGTATCGCTTTTTTCAGGCAGAGAACGGATTATAAATAAAAGTGGTGGTCACTGGTCACTATCAGCAAAACTCTGCACTGTACACTACTGAGTACTCCTAATGCTCCCCAAAATTAGTAAATCAAGTGTCTAAACGGAGAGGACGCCAGCCACGTCCTCTCCCTATCAATCTCAATGCACGTGTGAAAATGGCGGCGACGCGCGGCTCCTTATATAGAATCCGAGTCTCGCGATAGAATCCGAGCCTCGCGAGAATCCGACAGCGTCATGATGACGTTCGGGCGCGCTCGGGTTAACCGAGCAAGGCGGGAAGATCCGAGTCGCTCGGACCCGTGAAAAAAAACATGAAGTTCTGGCGGGTTCGGATTCAGAGAAACCGAACCCGCTCATCTCTAATATTTGGAAGCCCAGGCGGCTCTCACTCTCGCTTTCCAGGAATTTAAGTCCTCCCCCTCCCCTTCTACTAGAGAACGGTACCTTACACAAAAAATACTGTTCGATACCCTCCTCTCTCAATTGGAAGCAAAATATTCATTTTCAAGAGACTGTAGCATTTACAGATATGGCAACAAGTCTGGCAAACTGTTATCACGTTTATTAAAGGGCAGACACCCTAAAGTGGTCATTCACTCTCTGCTCACCCAAGGTGGAGACAGAGTACGGACCTCGGCCGAGATTGCTGAGGTGCTACAGTCTTTTTATTCCACTCTGTATGCACGTCCTATTATCAACCAGACACACAAGTCTAGCTTTTGGTCTTCTACTGATCTGCCTCAAATGTCAGACTCGCACTGTACCTCTCTTCTTGCACCTATCACCACTGTGGAAGTTTCTCTAGCAATAGGTGGACTGAAGACTGGGAAGACTCCGGGTCCTGACGGTTTCGCCAATGACTACTATAAAATTCTATCTACTAGACTGAGCGAACCTCTTTCTGTCTTATGTAATTCTTTTATGCAGGGTGCTTCCTTGCCCCAATATTTTAATTCAGCCGTCATAAAGGTTATCCCGAAGCCTGGCCGGGATCTTGAGTCTCCCAGCTCTTATCGTCCGATCTCCCTTTTAAACACGGATTATAAATTATTCACTAAAATCCTCTCAAATAGACTCAAATTCATAGTCCCTGCCATAGTGCATACGGACCAGACTGGATTTGTCTGGGGTAGGCAATCAGTGAGCAATATCCGAAAGGTCTTGACTGTTATGCAGGCCTTTCAGCTTTCCAAACCCACGGATACTAATGTATTATTATCCATTGATGCCGAAAAGGCGTTCGACCTGGTCACCTGGGACCATCTGTATGAAACGCTCCATCGCTTTGGTGCACCTGAGGACTTTGTCTCTCTTATTTCCCGTCTATATGAATCTCCCTCCACTCAAGTTTTGGGGAATAGTATTCTCTCTTCCCCTTTCCTTATCCAGAGTGGCACACGACAGGGCTGCCCCTTGTCACCTTTATTATTTGCCTTAGCTTTAGAACCCTTAGCTGTTTCCCTGAGAAACTCTCCCGAATTTGCAGGTATAAAAATCATGGACACCACGGTAAAATTATCACTGTATGCCGACGACATGCTGCTATTTATTTCCCATCCTGATACGTCCATCCCTGCGATTGTCTCCCTGATTGAACAATTTGGTTCTTTTGCGGGATACAAGATTAATATATCCAAATCCGAGCTCCTCCTCCTTTCAGGGGACTCCTCCCTCTTTCCATCACACCCGGTCCTGTCCCGATTCCCAGTTACCCGAGATAGTCTTAAATATTTAGGAGTTCAGATCCCTACTTCTCTCCCGGATCTATATGCGATTAATTTTGGTCCTATTTTGTCCAAGGTGTCTAAAATACTTACTGACTGGGCGTCCCTGCCCTTATCTCTTATGGGTCGTGCAGAGGTTATTAAATCTGCGATATTTCCCAAGATTGCTTATTTCCTGCTTATGCTCCCTATTGCCCTCGTTGAGAAAGATGTCCTCTTCCTTAAGCAATGTTTCACTAGATTTCTATGGGCCGGAAAACGACCAAGAGTCCCCTACGCTAGATTGCAGCTATTACGTGAAGAGGGAGGTATGGGAATCCCGGATCCAGTCCTATTTAGTAGAGCAGCAATGTACAGGTATATCACAGACTGGCTTTGGGGCAGATCAGTATTTACGAACCTGACACTTGAACTGCCCGTATTTCACCCTTTCTCCCCTGCTGCACTCTTACACACCCCAAACTCCCGCCTCCCATCTGGGATAAAACAGAATATTTTGTTTTGGCATACATATCGAGCATGGCAGGCCACACATACTATAGCACAGAGAAAACCTGACACCTCTCTTCACATTACGTTCTGGGGTAACCCATGTTTCCTTCCTGGCCTTGATAACACACATTTTTTGAGTTGGAGAGAAAAGGGGATCGCAGCTATTAGAGACATATATGACCCAGGAGGCAACGCAGTGCTTTCTTTCTCTGACATCCAGATAAAGTTTGGTATATCCCACCGGGAATTTTTTATGTACCTACAGGCTAGACATTTTGCTCAATCCCAGTCTCATCCTATGATTTCTGAGGCTACCACAGACCCGCTGCGCACCCTAATGGTGCTCACTAAAAATTGTCCTTACCATCTTAGTTACTTCAGAAACACCTTTAGGGTCTCATATAGAGACCGGCTCTGGGAACCCGCGCTGTCCTCATGGTCCAGAGATATCCCCAATATGGGATCGAGCGCTGAATTATTAGATAACATTTTACCCATTTTTAGGTCCTTATACTCTGCCTCTTTGCAAGAGGTACACTTGAAAACGCTCCAAAGGGCATATATAGCACCTAATCAGAGGGCACACATGGTCCCAGACGACACTGGCTGCTGCATCAAATGTACTGCGCAGAATGCCACCTTGTACCACAATATGTGGTCTTGCCGGAAAATATCTAAGTTTTGGTATAAGGTGGTCGCTTATCTCAACACAGTATTTAACTTACAGTTAATAAAACGTCCTAAGGCTTGCTTGTTACTTGATTTTAGGGAATGGTCTCTTGGGCCTGAAGATAGAGATATTGTTCCGGTAATCTCTGTCATTTTGACAATTGCCAAGAAACAAATTCTTAATAATTGGATCAAACCGTCTACCCCTTCTTTGATGGCTGTGAAACACATGACCCTCCAAATTATTTATTTTGAGAGGCGTGCTACTCTTCCTGACATAGAAATGGGGGTCAGGCGGTTTGCCAAGAAGTGGGAGAGGTACATTGATACTCTAGATCCGGACATACAATCTTTCATCTATAAACTATTTGAGACCACAAAGTGGTACCTATATAGACAAATCGATAGGGCCTATTGATAACTTAGGCCTATGTACTGTTCCTTTGAGACCTCCTGTTCTTTTCCTAGGAAATGTAATCATACTAATCTTAATACCCCACGCTGTATGTTTAGTCCGAGGCCAATTAGATACTGAACCTTCTCTTTGGTTAGAATGGCTAACCATGCCGGAAATGCCTTTTTATTATTCTTAATTAAGATGTCTTTGGCCGTTACTCATTCAGGAACTGATCATACTTGTATTGTCTTCCCCATTTGTCCCCCCCCCCCTCCTCCTGTCTGTCTTCTTCATTGACCTCTCCGGTATATTGATGTTCTGTGAACTCTCAGGTAAAACTAGGTGCTTGACCTTGGGTATATGATGATTTCGTATGCTGAGACGCAAACGGGTACCGTTTTCATCATTTCTTAGACCTCATGTAGATTAAGACAGTCCATCCTTTGCCTTTTACCCAAGCCCACAGCTACCGACCATATATGTATTTGTTGATTTTACTGATGTGATTTAAAAGCACTTTACGTTGGAACACTGTAACTATACCGGTTCCTTTCCGGTCTTTGGTTTGTCTGTACCATGAAGATCTTCCCTGTTTTTTGTATTTCTATATAAAAATCTAATAAAAATTGTTGAATTAAAAAAAAAAAAAAGACCAGGCTGGGCGTGGCTAGGAGCTCTGAGTCAGAGTCACTGATCTGGATAGAAGAGACCAGGCTGGGCGTGGCTAGGAGCTCTGAGTCATAGAGTCACAGATCTGGATAGAAGAGACCAGGCTGGGCATGGCTAGGAGCTCTCAGTCATAGAGCCACAGATCTGGATAGGAGAGACCAGGCTGGGTGTGGCTAGGAGCTCTGAGTCATAGAGTCACTGATCTGGATAGAAGAGACCAGGCTGGGAGTGGCTAGGAGCTCTGAGTCATAGAGTCACTGATCTGGATAGAAGAGACCAGACTGGGCGTGGCTAGGAGCTCTGAATCATAGAGTCACTGATCTGGATAGGAGAGACCAGGCTGGGCGTGGCTAGGAGCTCTGAGTCATAGAGTCACCGATCTGGATAGGAAAGACCAGGTAAAACACACGCTGACTAACAGTAAGAGCTACACCTAGCAGAACGCAGTGCCCTGATGACAGCCTTCCCCCCCAGGGGTAATGGGGCAATTATCAGTGACCTCAGGACGTTACACTGTATCACTGAGCTCCGCCACGGCCCAGGTGGGCGCCATGCGGCTGCGGAGGAACTTCTGTCAGTCTGGGATCGGGGAGGAAGAAGAGGAGGGTGATCTCACCTGTCGGGCAGATGCCCGGATACCTGCTCTGGGCTCCCCGTTAGATGTCAGGCCATGTGCCCCTGCTGGAGGCGGGGGGGGGGGGGGAGGGTGATGACACCCGCTCTCCTTACCCACTCTGCTGTGATCCCAGAGGCGTCTCTCCACTGATCACATCCCAGCCTCCCCCACCGCTGTCGGCCGGCTCCCGGTCGCCATGTTAACACTCAGCAGCCAATGTGCAGCTCTCACTCAGCCAAGAGGCCGCGGGGACTCTGGGAGTTGTAGTTCCTGACCCCACCGGCTGCTCCCCAGGAAGCATGAGGGGGAGCGGCGGGTGCGGACTACATCTCCCAGGGAGCACCGCGGGGGGACGTGATAGGCCCGGCTCCCCCTACACGGAGATAGACTGCAGAGGGTGCGCATCACTGTGACATCACGGCAGTGCTGCGGGGAGATGATGCGATGTGTGTGGTTTATGTGATGCGATGTGATGTATGTGGTTTATGTGATGCGATGTGATGTCTGTGGTTTATGTGATGTGATCCGATGTGTGTGGTTTATGTGATGTGATCCGATGTCTGTGGTTTATGTGATGTGATCCGATGTGTGTGGTTTATGTGATGTGATCCGATGTCTGTGGTTTATGTGATGTGATCCGATGTGTGTGGTTTATGTGATGTGATCCGATATCTGTGGTTTATGTGATGTGATGTGTGTGGTTTATGTGATGTGATCCGATGTCTGTGATTTATGTGATGTGATGTGATCCGATGTCTGTGGTTTATGTGATGTGATGTGATCTGATGTCTGTGGTTTATGTGCTGGGATCTGATGTCTGTGGTTTATGAGCTGGAATCTGATGTCTGTGGTTTATGTGATGTGTGTGGTTTATGTGATGCGATGTGATGTGTGTGGTTTATGTGATGCGATGTAATGTCTTTGGTTTATGTGATGTGATCCGATGTCTGTGGTTTATGTGATGTGATACGATGTGTGTGGTTTATGTGAAGTGATCCGATGTCTGTGGTTTATGTGATGTGATCTGATGTCTGTGGTTTATGTGATGTGATCCGATGTCTGTGGTTTATGTGATGTGATGTGATCCGATGTCTGTGGTTTATGTGATGTGATCCGATGTGTGTGGTTTATGTGATGTGATCCGATGTCTGTGGTTTATGTGATGTGATGTGTGTGGTTTATGTGATGTGATGTGATCCGATGTCTGTGGTTTATGTGATGTGATCCGATGTCTGTGGTTTATGTGATGTGATGTGATCCGATGTCTGTGGTTTATGTGCTGGGATCTGATGTCTGTGGTTTATGTGATGCGATGTGATGTGTGTGGTTTATGTGATGTGATGCGATGTGTGTGGTTTATGTGATGCGATGTGATGTGATGTGTGTGGTTTATGTGATGCGATGTGATGTGATGTGTGTGGTTTATGCGATGTGATGTGATGTGTGTGGTTTATGCGATGTGATGTGATGTGTGTGGTTTATGTGATGCGATGTGATGTGTGTGGTTTATGTGATGCGATGTGATGTGTGTGGTTTATGTGATGCGATGTGATGTGTGTGGTTTATGTGATGGGATGTGATGTGATGTGTGTGGTTTATGTGATGCGATGTGATGTGATGTGTGTGGTTTATGCGATGTGATGTGATGTGTGTGGTTTATGTGATGCAATGTGATGTGATGTGATGTGATGTGATGTGTGTGGTTTATGTGATGCGATGTGATGTCTGTGGTTTATGTGATGCGATGTGTGTGGTTTATGTGATGCGATGTGATGTGTGTGGTTTATGTGATGCGATGTGATGTGTGTGGTTTATGTGATGCGATGTGATGTGATGTGTGTGGTTTATGTGATGCGATGTGATGTGATGTATGTGGTTTATGCGATGTGATGTGATGTGTGTGGTTTATGTGATGCGATGTGATGTGATGTGTGTGGTTTATGCGATGTGATGTGATGTGTGTGGTTTATGTGATGCGATGTGATGTGTGTGGTTTATGTGATGTGATGTGTGTGGTTTATGTGATGCGATGTGATGTGTGTGGTTTATGTGATGCGATGCGATGTGTGTGGTTTATGTGATGCGATGTAATGTGTGTGGTTTATGTGATGCGATGTGATGTGTGTGGTTTATGTGATGTGATGTGTGTGGTTTATGTGATGTGATGTGTGTGGTTTATGTGATGCGATGTGATGTGTGTGGTTTATGTGATGCGATGTGTGGGGTTTATGTGATGCAATGTAATGTGTGTGGTTTATGTGATGCGATGTGATGTGTGTGGTTTATGCGATGTGATGTGATGTGTGTGGTTTATGTGATGCGATGTGATGTGTGTGGTTTATGTGATGTGATGTGTGTGGTTTATGTGATGTGATGTGTGGTTTATGTGATGCAATGTGATGTGTGTGGTTTATGTGATGTGATGCGATGTGTGTGGTTTATGTGATGCGATGTAATGTGTGTGGTTTATGTGATGCGATGTGATGTGTGTGGTTTATGTGATGTGATGTGATGTGTGTGGTTTATGTGATGCGATGCGATGTGTGTGGTTTATGTGATGCGATGTAATGTCTGTGGTTTATGTGATGTGATGTGTGTGGTTTATGTGATGCGATGTGATGTGTGTGGTTTATGTGATGCGATGTAATGTCTGTGGTTTATGTGATGCGATGTAATGTCTGTGGTTTATGTGATGTGATGTGATGTGTGTGGTTTATGTGATGCGATGTGATGTGTGTGGTTTATGTGATGCGATGTAATGTCTGTGGTTTATGTGATGCGATGTAATGTGTGTGGTTTATGTGATGTGATGTCTGGTTTATGTGATGTGATGTCTGTGGTTTATGTGATGTGATGTCTGTGGTTTATGTGATGTGATGTCTGTGGTTTATGTGATGTGATGTCTGTGGTTTATATGATGTGATGTGTGTGGTTTATGTGATGTGATGTCTGTGGCTTATGTGATGTGTGTGGTTTATGTGATGTGATGTCTGTGGTTTATGTAATGTGATCCGATGTCTGTGGTTTATGTGATGTGATCCGATGTCTGTGGTTTATGTGATGTGATCCGATGTCTGTGGTTTACGTGATCTGATGTGTGTGGTTTATGTGATGTGATGTGTGTGGTTTATGTGATGTGATGTGATCCGATGTCTGTGGTTTATGTGCTGGGATCTGATGTCTGTGGTTTATGTGCTGGGATCTGATGTCTGTGGTTTATGTGCTGGGATCTGATGTCTGTGGTTTATGTGCTGGGATCTGATGTCTGTGGTTTATGTGCTGGGATCTGATGTCTGTGGTTTATGTGCTGGGATCTGATGTGTGTGGTTTATGTGATGCGATGTGATGTGTGTGGTTTATGTGATGCGATGTGATGTGTGTGGT
Source organism: Pseudophryne corroboree (assembly GCF_028390025.1). Taxonomy (NCBI): domain Eukaryota; kingdom Metazoa; phylum Chordata; class Amphibia; order Anura; family Myobatrachidae; genus Pseudophryne; species Pseudophryne corroboree. The sequence goes on along the minus strand of NC_086445.1, from coordinate 11,351,707 downwards.
TTATGTGATGCGATGCGATGTGTGTGGTTTATGTGATGCGATGTGATGTGTGTGGTTTATGCATACCTTTCAACTTTACTGTTCTGTGGAGTGGGACACTTGCGCGGCGAAGCGGCGCGTGCTCCCTAAAAGGGGCGTGGCCTATGAAAAGGGGGCGTGGTTTAGCGGAGGACCCGCGATCGCGAGCCACGCCCCCATTTTCGTCACTGAGGGGGCATGCCCAGCACTCTATGAGCCACTGGCATGCTCCCTCTCCCTCTGACTCCACTGAATAGACGCTGTGCGCATGCGCACAGCGTCTATTCACCGCTGCTCTGCTAAGCAGAGCAGCGATTGACAGAGCCTCCCAACTGACCCCCCCACCGCGGGACACTGCGGCACGCGGGTGGGACAGCGGGACAGTCCCCAAAAAACGGGACTGTCCCGCGAAAATCGGGACAGTTGGGAGGTATGCTTTATGCGATGTGATGTGATGTGTGTGGTTTATGCGATGCGATGTGATGTGTGTGGTTTATGTGATGTGATGTGTGTGGTTTATGTGATGCGATGCGATGCGAGTGGTTTATGTGATGCGATGTGATGTGTGTGGTTTATGTGATGCGATGCGATGTGTGTGGTTTATGTGATGCGATGTAATGTGTGTGGTTTATGTGATGTGATGCGATGTGTGTGGTTTATGTGATGCGATGTAATGTCTGTGGTTTATGTGATGTGATGTGATGTGTGTGGTTTATGTGATGTGATGTCTGTGGTTTATGTGATGTGATGTCTGTGGTTTATATGATGTGATGTCTGTGGTTTATGTGATGTGATGTCTGTGGTTTATGTGATGTGATGTCTGTGGTTTATGTGATGTGATGTGTGTGGTTTATGTGATGTGATGTCTGTGGTTTATATGATGTGATGTCTGTGGTTTATGTGATGTCTGTGGTTTATGTGATGTGATGTCTGTGGTTTATATGATGTGATGTCTGTGGTTTATGTGATGTGATGTCTGTGGTTTATGTGATGTGATGTCTGTGGTTTATATGATGTGATGTGTGTGGTTTATGTGATGTGATGTGTGTGGTTTATGTGGTGTGATGTCTGTGGTTTATGTGATGTGATCCGATGTCTGTGGTTTATGTGATGTGATCCGATGTCTGTGGTTTATGTGATGTGATCCGATGTCTGTGGTTTATGTGATGTGATCCAATGTCTGTGGTTTACGTGATCTGATGTGTGTGGTTTATGTGATGTGATGTGTGTGGTTTATGTGATGTGATGTGATCCGATGTCTGTGGTTTTTGTGCTGGAATCCGATGTCTGTGGTTTATGTGCTGGGATCTGATGTCTGTGGTTTATGTGCTGGGATCTGATGTCTGTGGTTTATGTGCTGGGATCTGATGTCTGTGGTTTATGTGATGTGATCCGATGTCTGTGGTTTATGTGATGTGATCCGATGTCTGTGGTTTACGTGATCTGATGTGTGTGGTTTATGTGATGTGATGTGTGTGGTTTATGTGATGCGATGCGATGTGTGTGGTTTATGTGATGCGATGTGATGTGTGTGGTTTATGCATACCTCCCAACTTTACTGTCCAGTGGAGCGGGACACTTGCGCGGCGAAGCGGCGCGTGCTCCTGAAAAGGGGCGTGGTCTATGAAAAGGGGGCGTGGTTTAGCGGAGGACTCGTGATCGCGAGCCACGCCCCCATTTTCGTCACTGAGGGGGCATGCCCAGCGCTCTGTGAGCCGCTGGTATGCTCCCTCTCCCTCTGACTCCACTGAATAGACGCTGTGCGCATGCGCACAGCGTCTATTCACCGCTGCTCTGCTAAGCAGAGCAGCGATTGACAGAGCCTCCCAACTGACCCCCCCACGGCGGGACACTGCGGCACGCGGATGGGACAGCGGGACAGTCCCCAAAAAACGGGACTGTCCCGCGAAAATCGGGACAGTTGGGAGGTATGCTTTATGCGATGTGATGTGATGTGTGTGGTTTATGTGATGCGATGCGATGTGATGTGTGTGGTTTATGTGATGTGATGTGTGTGGTTTATGTGATGCGATGCGATGTGTGTGGTTTATGTGATGCGATGTGATGTGTGTGGTTTATGTGATGCGATGCGATGTGTGTGGTTTATGTGATGCGATGTAAAGTGTGTGGTTTATGTGATGTGATGCGATGTGTGTGGTTTATGTGATGCGATGTAATGTCTGTGGTTTATGTGATGTGATGTGATGTGATGTGTGTCGTTTATGTGATGTGATGTCTGTGGTTTATGTGATGTGATGTCTGTGGTTTATATGATGTGATGTCTGTGGTTTATGTGATGTGATGTCTGTGGTTTATGTGATGTGATGTCTGTGGTTTATGTGATGTGATGTGTGTGGTTTATGTAATGTGATGTCTGTGGTTTATATTAGAGATTAGCGGGTTCGGTTCCTCGGAAACCGAACCCGCCCGAACTTCAGTTTTTTTTACACGGGGCCGAGCGACTCGGATCTTCCCGCCTTGCTCGGTTAACCCGAGCGCGCCCGAACGTCATCTTCCCGCTGTCGGATTCTCGCGAGGCTCGGATTCTATCGCGAGACTCGGATTCTATATAAGGAGCCGCGCGTCGCCGCCATTTTCACACGTGCATTGAGATTCATAGGGAGAGGACGTGGCTGGCGTCCTCTCCGTTTATAGAGAAGAGAGTGAGACAGTAGAGAGAGACACAGTAGTAATTTTGGGGAGCATTAGGAGGAGTACTAGTAGTTACTTGCTGAAGTGATAGATAGTGTGACTGTATATCTGACTTGTGGGGGAGACACTGACAGTGGGGAGCAGTTTGAGTCTGAGAGCAGGACTCAGGAGTACATATAACGTACAGTGCACACTTTTGCTGCCAGAGTGCCACACTGCCATTGTGACCACACTGACCACCAGTATAATATATATTGTGATTGTCTGCTTAGGAGTACTACTTGCAAGTTGCTGATAGTGTGACCAGTGACCTGACCACCAGTTTAATAATCACCACCAGTTTAATATATATATATATATATATATATAATTGTATATAATATATATATAATATTGTATACCACCTACCCGTGTTTTTTTTTTTCTTTCTTCTTTATACATACTACTATAGTAGCTTACTGTAGCAGTCTGCGGTGCTGCTGAGCTGACAGTGTCCAGCAGGTCCGTCATCAGTCATTACATAATAAATATATATACCTGTCCGGCTGCAGTACTAGTGATATTATATATATATATATATTGATTTCATCTCATTATCATCCAGTCTATATTAGCAGCAGACACAGTACGGTAGTCCATGGCTGTAGCTACCTCTGTGTCGGCAGTCGCTCGTCCATCCATAATTGTATACCACCTACCCGTGGTTTTTTTTCTTCTTTCTTCTTTATACATACTACTATAGTAGCTTACTGTAGCAGTCTGCGGTGCTGCTGAGCTGACAGTGTCCAGCAGGTCCGTCATCAGTCATTACATAATAAATATATCTACCTGTCCGGCTGCAGTACTAGTGATATTATATATATATATTGATTTCATCTCATTATCATCCAGTCTATATTAGCAGCAGACACAGTACGGTAGTCCACGGCTGTAGCTACCTCTGTGTCGGCAGTCGCTCGTCCATCCATAATTGTATACCACCTACCCGTGGTTTTTTTTTTCTTTCTTCTTTATACATACTACTATAGTAGCTTACTGTAGCAGTCTGCGGTGCTGCTGAGCTGACAGTGTCCAGCATGTCCGTCATCAGTCATTACATAATAAATATATCTACCTGTCCGGCAGCAGTACTAGTGTGATATAATATATATTGATTTCATCTCATTATCATCCAGTCTATATTAGCAGCAGACACAGTACGGTAGTCCACGGCTGTAGCTACCTCTGTGTCGGCAGTCGCTCGTCCATCCATAATTGTAAACCACCTACCCGTGGGTTTTTTTTTCTTTCTTCTTTATACATACTACTATAGTAGCTTACTGTAGCAGTCTGCGGTGCTGCTGAGCTGACAGTGTCCAGCAGGTCCGTCATCAGTCATTACATAATAAATATATCTACCTGTCCGGCTGCAGTACTAGTGTGATATAATATATATTGATTTCATCTCATTATCATCCAGTCTATATTAGCAGCAGACACAGTACGGTAGTCCACGGCTGTAGCTACCTCTGTGTTGGCAGTCGCTCGTCCATCCATAATTGTATACCACCTACCCGTGTTTTTTTTTTTTTCCTTTCTTCTTTATACATACTACTATAGTAGCTTACTGTAGCAGTCTGCGGTGCTGCTGAGCTGACAGTGTCCAGCAGGTCCGTCATCAGTCATTACATAATAAATATATATACCTGTCCGGCTGCAGTACTAGTGTGATATAATATATATTGATTTCATCTCATTATCATCCAGTCTATATTAGCAGCAGACACAGTACGGTAGTCCACGGCCGTAGCTACCTCTGTGTCGGCAGTCGCTCGTCCATCCATAATTGTATACCACCTACCCGTGGTTTTTTTTTCTTTCTTCTTTATACATACTACTATAGTAGCTTACTGTAGCAGTCTGCGGTGCTGCTGAGCTGACAGTGTCCAGCAGGTCCGTCATCAGTCATTACATAATAAATATATCTACCTGTCCGGCTGCAGTACTAGTGATATTATATATATATATATATATATTGATTTCATCTCATTATCATCCAGTCTATATTAGCAGCAGACACAGTACGGTAGTCCACGGCTGTAACTACCTCTGTGTCGGCAGTCGCTCGTCCATCCATAATTGTATACCACCTACCCGTGGTTTTTTTTTTCTTTCTTCTTTATACATACTACTATAGTAGCTTACTGTAGCAGTCTGCGGTGCTGCTGAGCTGACAGTGTCCAGCAGGTCCGTCATCAGTCATTGCATAATAAATATATCTACCTGTCCGGCTGCAGTACTAGTGATATTATATATATATATATATATATATATATATATATTGATTTCATCTCATTATCATCCAGTCTATATTAGCAGCAGACACAGTACGGTAGTCCACGGCTGTAGCTACCTCTGTGTCGGCAGTCGCTCGTCCATCCATAATTGTATACCACCTACCCGTGGTTTTTTTTTTTTTCTTCTTTATACATACTACTATAGTAGCTTACTGTAGCAGTCTGCGGTGCTGCTGAGCTGACAGTGTCCAGCAGGTCCGTCATCAGTCATTACATAATAAATATAGCTACCTGTCCGGCTGCAGTACTAGTGTGATATAATATATATTGATTTCATCTCATTATCATCCAGTCTATATTAGCAGCAGACACAGTACGGTAGTCCACGGCTGTAGCTACCTCTGTGTCTTTTAGTTGTGCCTATTAAAATATGGAGAACAAAAATGTTGAGGTTCCAAAATTAGGGAAAGATCAAGATCCACTTCCACCTCGTGCTGAAGCTGCTGCCACTAGTCATGGCCGAGACGATGAAATGCCAGCAACGTCGTCTGCCAAGGCCGATGCCCAATGTCATAGTACAGAGCATGTAAAATCCAAAACACCAAATATCAGTAAAAAAAGGACTCCAAAATCTAAAATAAAATTGTCGGAGGAGAAGCGTAAACTTGCCAATATGCCATTTACCACACGGAGTGGCAAGGAACGGCTGAGGCCCTGGCCTATGTTCATGGCTAGTGGTTCAGCTTCACATGAGGATGGAAGCACTCAGCCTCTCGCTAGAAAACTGAAAAGACTCAAGCTGGCAAAAGCACCGCAAAGAACTGTGCGTTCTTCGAAATCCCAAATCCACAAGGAGAGTCCAATTGTGTCGGTTGCGATGCCTGACCTTCCCAACACTGGACGTGAAGAGCATGCGCCTTCCACCATTTGCACGCCCCCTGCAAGTGCTGGAAGGAGCACCCGCAGTCCAGTTCCTGATAGTCAGATTGAAGATGTCAGTGTTGAAGTACACCAGGATGAGGAGGATATGGGTGTTGCTGGCGCTGGGGAGGAAATTGACAAGGAGGATTCTGATGGTGAGGTGGTTTGTTTAAGTCAGGCACCCGGGGAGACACCTGTTGTCCGTGGGAGGAATAGGGCCGTTGACATGCCTGGTGAAAATACCAAAAAAATCAGTTCTTCGGTGTGGAAGTATTTCACCAGAAATGCGGACAACATTTGTCAAGCCGTGTGTTGCCTTTGTCAAGCTGTAATAAGTAGGGGTAAGGACGTTAACCACCTCGGAACATCCTCCCTTATACGTCACCTGCAGCGCATTCATAATAAGTCAGTGACAAGTTCAAAAACTTTGGGCGACAGCGGAAGCAGTCCACTGACCAGTAAATCCCTTCCTCTTGTAACCAAGCTCACGCAAACCACCCCACCAACTCCCTCAGTGTCAATTTCCTCCTTCCCCAGGAATGCCAATAGTCCTGCAGGCCATGTCACTGGCAATTCTGACGAGTCCTCTCCTGCCTGGGATTCCTCCGATGCATCCTTGCGTGTAACGCCTACTGCTGCTGGCGCTGCTGTTGTTGCTACTGGGAGTCGATGGTCATCCCAGAGGGGAAGTCGTAAGACCACTTTTACTACTTCCACCAAGCAATTGACTGTCCAACAGTCCTTTGCGAGGAAGATGAAATATCACAGCAGTCATCCTGCTGCAAAGCGGATAACTGAGGCCTTGGCATCCTGGGTGGTGAGAAACGTGGTTCCGGTATCCATCATTACTGCAGAGCCAACTAGAGACTTGTTGGAGGTACTGTGTCCCCGGTACCAAATACCATCTAGGTTCCATTTCTCTAGGCAGGCGATACCGAAAATGTACACAGACCTCAGAAAAAGAGTCACCAGTGTCCTAAAAAATGCAGCTGTACCCAATGTCCACTTAACCACGGACATGTGGACAAGTGGAGCAGGGCAGGGTCAGGACTATATGACTGTGACAGCCCACTGGGTAGATGTAAGGACTCCCGCCGCAAGAACAGCAGCGGCGGCACCAGTAGCAGCATCTCGCAAACGCCAACTCTTTCCTAGGCAGGCTACGCTTTGTATCACCGGTTTCCAGAATACGCACACAGCTGAAAACCTCTTACGGCAACTGAGGAAGATCATCGCGGAATGGCTTACCCCAATTGGACTCTCCTGTGGATTTGTGGCCTCGGACAACGCCAGCAATATTGTGTGTGCATTAAATATGGGCAAATTCCAGCACGTCCCATGTTTTGCACATACCTTGAATTTGGTGGTGCAGAATTTTTTAAAAAACGACAGGGGCGTGCAAGAGATGCTGTCGGTGGCCAGAAGAATTGCGGGACACTTTCGGCGTACAGGCACCACGTACAGAAGACTGGAGCACCACCAAAAACGCCTGAACCTGCCCTGCCATCATCTGAAGCAAGAAGTGGTAACTAGAGATGTGCACTTGAAATTTTTCGGGTTTTGTGTTTTGGTTTTGGGTTCGGTTCCGCGGCCGTATTTTGGGTTCGACCGCGTTTTGGCAAAACCTCACAGAATTTTTTTTTGTCGGATTCGGGTGTGTTTTGGATTCGGGTGTTTTTTTCAAAAAACACTAAAAAACAGCTTAAATCATAGAATTTGGGGGTCATTTTGATCCCAAAGTATTATTAACCCCAAAAACCATAATTTCCACTCATTTTCAGTCTATTCTGAATACCTCACACCTCACAATATTATTTTTAGTCCTAAAATTTGCACCGAGGTCGCTGGATGACTAAGCTAAGCGACCCTAGTGGCCGACACAAACACCGGGCCCATCTAGGAGTGGCACTGCAGTGTCACGCAGGATGGCCCTTCCAAAAAACTCTCCCCAAACAGCACATGACGCAAAGAAAAAAAGAGGCGCAACGAGGTAGCTGTGTGAGTAAGATAAGCGACCCTAGTGGCCGACACAAACACCGGGCCCATCCAGGAGTGGCACTGCAGTGTCACGCAGGATGGCCCTTCCAAAAAACACTCCCCAAACAGCACATGACGCAAAGAAAAAAAGAGGCGCAATGAGGTAGCTGTGTGAGTAAGATAAGCGACCCTAGTGGCCGACACAAACACCTGGCCCATCTAGGAGTGGCACTGCAGTGTCACGCAGGATGGCCCTTCCAAAAAACACTCCCCAAACAGCACATGACGCAAAGAAAAAAAGAGGCGCAATGAGGTAGCTGTGTGAGTAAGATAAGCGACCCTAGTGGCCGACACAAACACCGGGCCCATCTAGGAGTGGCACTGCAGTGTCACGCAGGATGGCCCTTCCAAAAAACACTCCCCAAACAGCACATGACGCAAAGAAAAAAAGAGGCGCAATGAGGTAGCTGTGTGAGTAAGATAAGCGACCCTAGTGGCCGACACAAACACCGGGCCCATCTAGGAGTGGCACTGCAGTGTCACGCAGGATGGCCCTTCCAAAAAACACTCCCCAAACAGCACATGACGCAAAGAAAAAAAGAGGCGCAATGAGGTAGCTGTGTGAGTAAGATAAGCGACCCTAGTGGCCGACACAAACACCTGGCCCATCTAGGAGTGGCACTGCAGTGTCACGCAGGATGGCCCTTCCAAAAAACACTCCCCAAACAGCACATGACGCAAAGAAAAAAAGAGGCGCAATGAGGTAGCTGTGTGAGTAAGATAAGCGACCCTAGTGGCCGACACAAACACCTGGCCCATCTAGGAGTGGCACTGCAGTGTCACGCAGGATCGCCCTTCCAAAAAACACTCCCCAAACAGCACATGACGCAAAGAAAAAAAGAGGCGCAATGAGGTAGCTGTGTGAGTAAGATAAGCGACCCTAGTGGCCGACACAAACACCGGGCCCATCTAGGAGTGGCACTGCAGTGTCACGCAGGATGGCCCTTCCAAAAAACACTCCCCAAACAGCACATGACGCAAAGAAAAAAAGAGGCGCAATGAGGTAGCTGTGTGAGTAAGATAAGCGACCCTAGTGGCCGACACAAACACCGGGCCCATCTAGGAGTGGCACTGCAGTGTCACGCAGGATGGCCCTTCCAAAAAACACTCCCCAAACAGCACATGACGCAAAGAAAAAAAGAGGCGCAATGAGGTAGCTGTGTGAGTAAGATAAGCGACCCTAGTGGCCGACACAAACACCTGGCCCATCTAGGAGTGGCACTGCAGTGTCACGCAGGATGGCCCTTCCAAAAAACACTCCCCAAACAGCACATGACGCAAAGAGAAATTAAAGAAAAAAGAGGTGCAAGATGGAATTGTCCTTGGGCCCTCCCACCCACCCTTATGTTGTATAAACAGGACATGCACACTTTAACCAACCCATCATTTCAGTGACAGGGTCTGCCACACGACTGTGACTGAAATGACGGGTTGGTTTGGACCCCCACCAAAAAAGAAGCAATTAATCTCTCCTTGCACAAACTGGCTCTACAGAGGCAAGATGTCCACCTCATCATCATCCTCCGATATATCACCGTGTACATCCCCCTCCTCACAGATTATCAATTCGTCCCCACTGGAATCCACCATCTCAGCTCCCTGTGTACTTTGTGGAGGCAATTGCTGCTGGTCAATGTCTCCACGGAGGAATTGATTATAATTCATTTTAATGAACATCATCTTCTCCACATTTTCTGGAAGTAACCTCGTACGCCGATTGCTGACAAGGTGAGCGGCGGCACTAAACACTCTTTCGGAGTACACACTTGTGGGAGGGCAACTTAGGTAGAATAAAGCCAGTTTGTGCAAGGGCCTCCAAATTGCCTCTTTTTCCTGCCAGTATAAGTACGGACTGTCTGACGTGCCTACTTGGATGCGGTCACTCATATAATCCTCCACCATTCTTTCAATGGGGAGAGAATCATATGCAGTGACAGTAGACGACATGTCCGTAATCGTTGACAGGTCCTTCAGTCCGGACCAGATGTCAGCATCAGCAGTCGCTCCAGACTGCCCTGCATCACCGCCAGCGGGTGGGCTCGGAATTCGGAGCCTTTTCCTCGCACCCCCAGTTGCGGGAGAATGTGAAGGAGGAGATGTTGACAGGTCGCGTTCCGCTTGACTTGACAATTTTCTCACCAGCAGGTCTTTGAACCCCAGCAGACTTGTGTCTGCCGGAAAGAGAGATCCAAGGTAGGTTTTAAATCTAGGATCGAGCACGGTGGCCAAAATGTAGTGCTCTGATTTCAACAGATTGACCACCCGTGAATCCTTGTTAAGCGAATTAAGGGCTCCATCCACAAGTCCCACATGCCTAGCGGAATCGCTCCGTGTTAGCTCCTCCTTCAATGTCTCCAGCTTCTTCTGCAAAAGCCTGATGAGGGGAATGACCTGACTCAGGCTGGCAGTGTCTGAACTGACTTCACGTGTGGCAAGTTCAAAGGGCAGCAGAACCTTGCACAACGTTGAAATCATTCTCCACTGCGCTTGAGACAGGTGCATTCCACCTCCTATATCGTGCTGAATTGTATAGGCTTGAATGGCCTTTTGCTGCTCCTCCAACCTCTGAAGCATATATAGGGTTGAATTCCACCTCGTTACCACTTCTTGCTTCAGATGATGGCAGGGCAGGTTCAGGCGTTTTTGGTGTTGCTCCAGTCTTCTGTACGTGGTGCCTGTACGCCGAAAGTGTCCTGCAATTCTTCTTGCCACCGACAGCATCTCTTGCACGCCCCTGTCGTTTTTTAAAAAATTCTGCACCACCAAATTCAAGGTATGTGCAAAACATGGGACGTGCTGGAATTTGCCCAGATTTAATGCACACACAATATTGCTGGCGTTGTCCGATGCCACAAATCCACAGGAGAGTCCAATTGGGGTAAGCCATTCCGCGATGATCTTCCTCAGTTGCCGTAAGAGGTTTTCAGCTGTGTGCGTGTTCTGGAAACCGGTGATACAAAGCGTAGCCTGCCTAGGAAAGAGTTGGCGTTTGCGAGATGCTGCTACTGGTGCCGCCGCTGCTGTTCTTGCGGCGGGAGTCCATACATCTACTCAGTGGGCTGTCACAGTCATATAGTCCTGACCCTACCCTGCTCCACTTGTCCACATGTCCGTGGTTAAGTGGACATTGGGTACAGCTGCATTTTTTAGGACACTGGTGACTCTTTTTCTGAGGTCTGTGTTCATTTTCGGTATCGCCTGCCTAGAGAAATGGAACCTAGATGGTATTTGGTACCGGGGACACAGTACCTCCAACAAGTCTCTAGTTGACTCTGCAGTAATGATGGATACCGGAACCACGTTTCTCACCACCCAGGATGCCAAGGCCTCAGTTATCCGCTTTGCAGCAGGATGACTGCTGTGATATTTCATCTTCCTCGCAAAGGACTGTTGGACAGTCAATTGCTTGGTGGAAGTAGTAAAAGTGGTCTTACGATTTCCCCTCTGGGATGACCATCGACTCCCAGCAGCAACAACAGCAGCGCCAGCAGCAGTAGGCGTTACACGCAAGGATGCATCGGAGGAATCCCAGGCAGGAGAGGAATCGTCAGAATTGCCAGTGACATGGCCTGCAGGACTATTGGCATTCCTGGGGAAGGAGGAAATTGACACCGAGGGAGTTGGTGGGGTGGTTTGCGTGAGCTTGGTTACAAGAGGAAGGGATTTACTGGTCAGTGGACTGCTTCCGCTGTCGCCCAAAGTTTTTGAACTTGTCACTGACTTATTATGAATGCGCTGCAGGTGACGTATAAGGGAGGATGTTCCGAGGTGGTTAACGTCCTTACCCCTACTTATTACAGCTTGACAAAGGCAACACACGGCTTGACAAATGTTGTCCGCATTTCTGGTGAAATACTTCCACACCGAAGAGCTGATTTTTTTTGGTATTTTCACCAGGCATGTCAATGGCCCTATTCCTCCCACAGACAACAGGTGTCTCCCCGGGTGCCTGACTTAAACAAACCACCTCACCATCAGAATCCTCCTTGTCAATTTCCTCCCCAGCGCCAGCAACACCCATATCCTCCTCATCCTGGTGTACTTCAACACTGACATCTTCAATCTGACTATCAGGAACTGGACTGCGGGTGCTCCTTCCAGCACTTGCAGGGGGCGTGCAAATGGTGGAAGGCGCATGCTCTTCACGTCCAGTGTTGGGAAGGTCAGGCATCGCAACCGACACAATTGGACTCTCCTTGTGGATTTGGGATTTCGAAGAACGCACAGTTCTTTGCGGTGCTTTTGCCAGCTTGAGTCTTTTCATTTTTCTAGCGAGAGGCTGAGTGCTTCCATCCTCATGTGAAGCTGAACCACTAGCCATGAACATAGGCCAGGGCCTCAGCCGTTCCTTGCCACTCCGTGTGGTAAATGGCATATTGGCAAGTTTACGCTTCTTCTCCGACAATTTTATTTTAGATTTTGGAGTCCTTTTTTTACTGATATTTGGTGTTTTGGATTTTACATGCTCTGTACTATGACATTGGGCATCGGCCTTGGCAGACGACGTTGCTGGCATTTCATCGTCTCGGCCATGACTAGTGGCAGCAGCTTCAGCACGAGGTGGAAGTGGATCTTGATCTTTCCCTAATTTTGGAACCTCAATATTTTTGTTCTCCATATTTTAATAGGCACAACTAAAAGACACAGAGGTAGCTACAGCCGTGGACTACCGTACTGTGTCTGCTGCTAATATAGACTGGATGATAATGAGATGAAATCAATATATATTATATCACACTAGTACTGCAGCCGGACAGGTAGCTATATTTATTATGTAATGACTGATGACGGACCTGCTGGACACTGTCAGCTCAGCAGCACCGCAGACTGCTACAGTAAGCTACTATAGTAGTATGTATAAAGAAGAAAGAAAAAAAAAACCCACGGGTAGGTGGTATACAATTATGGATGGACGAGCGACTGCCGACACAGAGGTAGCTACAGCCGTGGACTACCGTACTGTGTCTGCTGCTAATATAGACTGGATGATAATGAGATGAAATCAATATATATATATATAATATCACACTAGTACTGCAGCCGGACAGGTAGATATATTTATTATGTAATGACTGATGACGGACCTGCTGGACACTGTCAGCTCAGCAGCACCTCAGACTGCTACAGTAAGCTACTATAGTAGTATGTATAAAGAAGAAAGAAAAGAAAAAAAACCACGGGTAGGTGGTATACAATTATGGATGGACGAGCGACTGCCGACACAGAGGTAGTTACAGCCGTGGACTACCGTACTGTGTCTGCTGCTAATATAGACTGGATGATAATGAGATGAAATCAATATATATATATATATATAATATCACACTAGTACTGCAGCCGGACAGGTAGATATATTTATTATGTAATGACTGATGACGGACCTGCTGGACACTGTCAGCTCAGCAGCACCGCAGACTGCTACAGTAAGCTACTATAGTAGTATGTATAAAGAAGAAAGAAAAAAAAAAACCACGGGTAGGTGGTATACAATTATGGATGGACGAGCGACTGCCGACACAGAGGTAGCTACAGCCGTGGACTACCGTACTGTGTCTGCTGCTAATATAGACTGGATGATAATGAGATGAAATCAATATATATATATATAATATCACACTAGTACTGCAGCCGGACAGGTAGATATATTTATTATGTAATGACTGATGACGGACCTGCTGGACACTGTCAGCTCAGCAGCACCGCAGACTGCTACAGTAAGCTACTATAGTAGTATGTATAAAGAAGAAAAAAAAAAAAAAAACACGGGTAGGTGGTATACAATTATGGATGGACGAGCGACTGCCGACACAGAGGTAGCTACAGCCGTGGACTACCGTACTGTGTCTGCTGCTAATATAGACTGGATGATAATGAGATGAAATCAATATATATATATATATATATAATATCACACTAGTACTGCAGCCGGACAGGTATATATATTTATTATGTAATGACTGATGACGGACCTGCTGGACACTGTCAGCTCAGCAGCACCGCAGTCTGCTACAGTAAGCTACTATAGTAGTATGTATAAAGAAGAAGAAAGAAGAAAAAAAAAACGGGTAGGTGGTATACAATATTATATATATATTATATACAATTATATATATATATATATTATATATATTAAACTGGTGGTGATTATTAAACTGGTGGTCAGGTCACTGGTCACACTATCAGCAACTTGCAAGTAGTACTCCTAAGCAGACAATCACAATATATATTATACTGGTGGTCAGTGTGGTCACAATGGCAGTGTGGCACTCTGGCAGCAAAAGTGTGCACTGTACGTTATATGTACTCCTGAGTCCTGCTCTCAGACTCTAACTGCTCCCCACTGTCAGTGTCTCCCCCACAAGTCAGATAATACAGTCACACTATCTATCACTTCAGCAAGTAACTAGTCTAGTACTCCTCCTAATGCTCCCCAAAATTACTACTGTGTCTCTCTCTACTGTCTCACTCTCTTCTCTATAAACGGAGAGGACGCCAGCCACGTCCTCTCCCTATGAATCTCAATGCACGTGTGAAAATGGCGGCGACGCGCGGCTCCTTATATAGAATCCGAGTCTCGCGATAGAATCCGAGCCTCGCGAGAATCCGACAGCGGGATGATGACGTTCGGGCGCGCTCGGGTTAACCGAGCAAGGCGGGAAGATCCGAGTCGCTCGGCCCCGTGTAAAAAAAAATGAAGTTCGGGCGGGTTCGGATTCCGAGGAACCGAACCCGCTCATCTCTAGTGGTAACGAGGTGGAATTCAACCCTCTATATGCTTCAGAGGTTGGAGGAGCAGCAAAAGGCCATTCAAGCCTATACAATTGAGCACGATATAGGAGGTGGAATGTACCTGTCTCAAGCGCAGTGGAGAATGATTTCAACGTTATGCAAGGTTCTGCAACCTTTTGAACTTGCCACACGTGAAGTCAGTTCAGACACTGCCAGCCTGAGTCAGGTCATTCCCCTCATCAGGCTTTTGCAGAAGAAGCTGGAGGCATTGAAGGAGGAGCTAAAAGGGAGCGATTCCGCTAGGCATGTGGGACTTGTGGATGGAGCCCTTAATTCGCTTAACAAGGATTCACGGGTGGTCAATCTGTTGAAATCAGAGCACTACATTTTAGCCACCGTGCTCGATCCTAGATTTAAAACCTACCTTGGATCTCTCTTTCCGGCAGACACAAGTCTGCTGGGGTTCAAAGACCTGCTGGTGACAAAATTGTCAAGTCAAGCGGAACGCGACCTGTCAACATCTCCTCCTTCACATTCTCCCGCAACTGGGGGTGCGAGGAAAAGGCTCAGAATTCCGAGCCCACCCGCTGGCGGTGATGCAGGGCAGTCTGGAGCGACTGCTGATGCTGACATCTGGTCCGGACTGAAGGACCTGACAACGATTACGGACATGTCGTCTACTGTCACTGCATATGATTCTCTCACCATTGAAAGAATGGTGGAGGATTATATGAGTGACCGCATCCAAGTAGGCACGTCACACAGTCCGTACTTATACTGGCAGGAAAAAGAGGCAATTTGGAGGCCCTTGCACAAACTGGCTTTATTCTACCTAAGTTGCCCTCCCACAAGTGTGTACTCCGAAAGAGTGTTTAGTGCCGCCGCTCACCTTGTCAGCAATCGGCGTACGAGGTTACTTCCAGAAAATGTGGAGAAGATGATGTTCATTAAAATGAATTATAATCAATTCCTCCGTGGAGACATTGACCAGCAGCAATTGCCTCCACAAAGTACATAGGGAGCTGAGATGGTGGATTCCAGTGGGGACGAATTGATAATCTGTGAGGAGCGGGATGTACACGGTGATATATCGGAGGATGATGATGAGGTGGACATCTTGCCTCTGTAGAGCCAGTTTGTGCAAGGAGAGATTAATTGCTTCTTTTTCGGTGGGGGTCCAAACCAACCCGTCATTTCAGTCTCAGTCGTGTGGCAGACCCTGTCACTGAAATGATGGGTTGGTTAAAGTGTGCATGTCCTGTTTATACAACATAAGGGTGGGTGGGAGGGCCCAAGGACAATTCCATCTTGCACCTCTTTTTTCTTTCATTTTTCTTTGCGTCATGTGCTGTTTGGGGAGTGTTTTTTGGAAGGGCCATCCTGCGTGACACTGCAGTGCCACTCCTAGATGGGCCAGGTGTTTGTGTCGGCCACTAGGGTCGCTTATCTTACTCACACAGCTACCTCATTGCGCCTCTTTTTTTCTTCTTTGCGTCATGTGCTGTTTGGGGAGTGTTTTTTGGAAGGGCCATCCTGCGTGACACTGCAGTGCCACTCCTAGATGGGCCAGGTGTTTGTGTCGGCCACTAGTGTCGCTTATCTTACTCACACAGCTACCTCATTGCGCCTCTTTTTTTCTTCTTTGCGTCATGTGCTGTTTGGGGAGTGTTTTTTGGAAGGGCCATCCTGCGTGACACTGCAGTGCCACTCCTAGATGGGCCAGGTGTTTGTGTCGGCCACTAGGGTCGCTTAGCTTACTCACACAGCTACCTCATTGCGCCTCTTTTTTTCTTCTTTGCGTCATGTGCTGTTTGGGGAGTGTTTTTTGGAAGGGCCATCCTGCGTGACACTGCAGTGCCACTCCTAGATGGGCCAGGTGTTTGTGTCGGCCACTAGGGTCGCTTAGCTTACTCACACAGCTACCTCATTGCGCCTCTTTTTTTCTTCTTTGCGTCATGTGCTGTTTGGGGAGTGTTTTTTGGAAGGGCCATCCTGCGTGACACTGCAGTGCCACTCCTAGATGGGCCAGGTGTTTGTGTCGGCCACTAGGGTCGCTTAGCTTACTCACACAGCTACCTCATTGCGCCTCTTTTTTTCTTCTTTGCGTCATGTGCTGTTTGGGGAGTGTTTTTTGGAAGGGCCATCCTGCGTGACACTGCAGTGCCACTCCTAGATGGGCCAGGTGTTTGTGTCGGCCACTAGGGTCGCTTAGCTTACTCACACAGCTACCTCATTGCGCCTCTTTTTTTCTTCTTTGCGTCATGTGCTGTTTGGGGAGTGTTTTTTGGAAGGGCCATCCTGCGTGACACTGCAGTGCCACTCCTAGATGGGCCAGGTGTTTGTGTCGGCCACTAGGGTCGCTTAGCTTAGTCATCCAGCGACCTCGGTGCAAATTTTAGGACTAAAAATAATATTGTGAGGTGTGAGGTATTCAGAATAGACTGAAAATGAGTGGAAATTATGGTTTTTGAGGTTAATATACTTTGGGATCAAAATGACCCCCAAATTCTATGATTTAAGCTGTTTTTTAGGGTTTTTTGAAAAAAACACCCGAATCCAAAACACACCCGAATCCGACAAAAAAAATTCGGTGAGGTTTTGCTAAAACGCGGTCGAACCCAAAACACGGCCGCGGAACCGAACCCAAAACCAAAACACAAAACCCGAAAAATTTCAAGTGCACATCTCTAGTTTATATGATGTGATGTCTGTGGTTTATGTGATGTGATGTCTGTGGTTTATGTGATGTGATGTCTGTGGTTTATATGATGTGATGTCTGTGGTTTATGTGATGTGATGTCTGTGGTTTATGTGATGTGATGTCTGTGGTTTATATGATGTGATGTGTGTGGTTTATGTGATGTGATGTCTGTGGTTTATGTGATGTGATCCGATGTCTGTGGTTTATATGATGTGATCCGATGTCTGTGGTTTATGTGATGTGATCCAATGTCTGTGGTTTACGTGATGTGATGTCTATGGTTTATGTGCTGTGATCTGATGTCTGTGGTTTACGTGATGTGATGTTATGTCTGTGGTTTACGTGATGTGATCCGATGTCTGTGGTTTATGTGATGCGATGTGATGTGTGTGGTTTATGTGATGTGATGTCTGTGGTTTATGTGATGTGATGTCTGTGGTTTATGTGATGTGATGTCTGTGGTTTATGTGATGTGATCCGTTGTCTGTGGTTTATATGATGTGATCCGATGTCTGTGGTTTATGTGATGTGATCCGATGTCTGTGGTTTACGTGATGTGATGTCTGTGGTTTACGTGATCTGATGTCTGTGGTTTGCGTGATGTGATCCGATGTCTGTGGTTTATGTTATGTGATCTGATGTCTGTGGTATATGTGATGTGATCCGATGTCTTTGGTTTATGTGATGTGATCCGATGTCTGTGGTTTATGTGATGTGATCCGATGTCTGTGGTTTATGTGATGTGATCCGATGTCTGCGGTTTATGTGATGTGATCCGATGTCTGTGGTTTACGTGATCTGATGTCTGTGGTTTACGTGATCTGATGTCTGTGGTTTACGTGATCTGATGTCTGTGGTTTACGTGATCTGATGTCTGTGGTTTATGTGATGTGATCCGATGTCTGTGGTTTACGTGATCTGATGACTGTGGTTTACGTGATGTGATCCGATGTCTGTGGTTTATGTGATGTGATCTGATGTCTGTGGTTTATGTGATGTGATCCGATGTCTGTGGTTTATGTGATGTGATCCGATGTCTGTGGTTTATGTGATGTGATCCGATGTCTGTGGTTTATGTGATGTGATCCGATGTGTGTGGTTTATGTGATGTGATCCGATGTCTGTGGTTTACGTGATCTGATGTCTGTGGTTTACGTGATCTGATGTCTGTGGTTTACGTGATCTGATGTCTGTGGTTTATGTGATGTGATCCGATGTCTGTGGTTTACGTGATCCGATGTCTGTGGTTTACGTGATCCGATGTCTGTGGTTTATGTGATCCGATGTCTGTGGTTTACGTGATGTGATCCAATGTCTGTGGTTTATGTGCTGTGATCTGATGTCTGTGGTTTATGTGATCTGATGTCTGTGGTTTATGTGAGCTGATGTCTGTGGTTTACGTGATCTGATGTTTTTGGTTTACGTGATCCGATGTCTGTGGTTTACGTGATTCAATGTCTGTGGTTTACGTGATCCGATGTCTGTGGTTTACGTGATGTGATCCGATGTCTGTGGTTTATGTGATGTGATCCGATATCTGTGGTTTATGTGATGTGATCCGATGTGTGTGGTTTATGTGATATGATCCGATGTCTGTGGTTTACGTGATCTGATGTCTGTGGTTTACGTGATCTGATGTCTGTGGTTTACGTGATCTGATGTCTGTGGTGTATGTGATGTGATCCGATGTCTGTGGTTTACGTGATCCGATGTATGTGGTTTACGTGATGTGATCCAATGTCTGTGGTTTATGTGCTGTGATCTGATGTCTGTGGTTTATGTGATCTGATGTGTGGTTTATGTGATCTGATGTCTGTAGTTTACGTTATCACTGACCTGGTTTGGGAGTGTTGTGGACTCGGGGCTTCTTCCGATGACCGGGAAGAGGAACCGCCACTGGGTCGTAGTAGAGATGGCCGGATGTAGGTCTTCCTCATGCAGAACTAAGACGGCAGGCGGGAGGCCCAGAGGAATTCTTGTAGGTCTCCTGTAAGACAAGACTTGTAGAAATAATGAAGGCTGGGGTACTGAGATATTGGAGACACTGTGGTATTGAAGGCACTGAGGTACTGGGAGTACAGGGAGTGCTGGGAGACCCTTGGAGGCACGGAGGTGTTTGGAGGCACGGAGGTGCTTGGAGGCACGGAGGTGTTTGGAGACACCGAGGTGTTTGGAGGGACGAGGTGCTTGGAGGCACGAGGTGCTTGGAGACACGGAGGTAACTGGAGGCACGGAGGTGCTTTGAGGCGCGGAGGTGCTTGGAGGCACGGGGTGCTTGGAGGCACGAGGTGCTTGGAGGCACGGAGGTGCTTGGAGGCACGGAGGTAACTGGAGGCACGGAGGTAACTGGAGGCACGGAGGTGCTTGAGGCGCGGAGGTGCTTGGAGGCACGAGGTGCTTGGAGGCACGAGGTGCTTGGAGGCACGGAGGTGCTTGGAGGCACGGAGGTGCTTGGAGGCACGAGGTGCTTGGAGACACGGAGGTAACTGGAGGCACGGAGGTGCTTGTAGGCACAGGATGCTTGGAAGCACAGGTTGCTTGTAGGCACAGGATGCTTGGAAGCACAGGTTGCTTGTAGGCACAGGATGCTTGGAAGCACAGGATGCTTGCAGGGACAGGATGCTTGGAAGCACAGGATGCTTGCAGGGACAGGATGCTTGGAAGCACAGGATGCTTGCAGGGACGAGGGAGCTCTGGATCATAGCTTCCACAGGAGAAACGAAGATACTCAGGCATCGGATCTCTGCCTGGTATCTGATTTTAAATTCCCCGCCCTAGCCTGATTGGCGGAGCAGGCAGGTGACGTCAGACCTGCTCCGCCTCCTTGCCCTTGCTTGTGATGGCGGCGCCCTTGCTTCCGGGAAGCCGCCGGAGAGCAGCGCCGACCCGCCGCTGAAGCCGGAGACTGACAGGGGAAGAGAGGCGCCGGGCAGACCAGGCCACCCGCAGGGACAAGCGCGGTCGCCGCTGCCCGAGGTTCGTGACAGTACCCCCTCCTCCAGGAGTGGCCCCTGGACACTTCCCGGGCTTAGTCGGATGTCTGGAGTGGAAGATCCGAATCAGGCGAGGAGCCGTTACTTCAGTAGCCCCAATCCAACTTCTCTCCTCAGGTCCATAACCCTTCCAGTCCACCAAGTACTGTAATTTTTTATGAAGATAACGAGAGTCCAGAATAGCTTTGATTTCAAACTCCGCTCCAGCTTCTGCCACTACGGACGTTGGCCTTGGGAGTGCTGAGTGGAATCGATTCAGTATGAGGGGACGGAGTAGAGAAACATGGAAGGCGTTAGGTATGCGAAGATGGGCAGGCAAACCCAGTTTACAGACCACAGGATTTAAGACTTGTAGCACAGGGTAAGGACCGATGAACCTTGGAGCGAATTTCATGGTGGGCACCTTCAACCGGAGATTCCGTGTGGACAGCCATACCCTGTCCCCAACTTTATATTGAGGTGCGGCTTGCCGTTTCTTATCTGCAAAGAACTTGTACCGAACAGAAACCTGCTTAAGATTAGCATGAACCTTTCTCCAAATTTGTCCAAAGTGTCGTAGAGTGGACGCTACAGCAGGAACCTCTATTATCGGAAGGCTTGGAAATTCCGGAACACGGGGATGGAACCCGTAGTTGACGAAAAATGGTGATTCCCCAGTGGAAGAATGAAACAAATGGTTATGGGCAAACTCCGCCCAAGGCAACAACTCCACCCAGTTGTCCTGTGAAGGAGAGAGATACAACCGAAGAAAAGTCTCTAGATCTTGATTGACTCGTTCCGTTTGTCCATTTGTTTGGGGATGATAAGCCGACGAAAACTTAAGTTTAATGTGTAGAGTTGAACAAAGGGCTTTCCAAAACCTGGCGGTGAACTGTACTCCACGGTCAGAAACAATCTCTTGTGGCAACCCATGCAAACGAAAATGTTCTCGGATAAACAATAGAGCCAGTTTCGGTGCTGTCGGAAGACCAGTCAAGGGCACAAAGTGTGCCATCTTCGAAAAACGGTCAACGATAACCCAAACGGTGTTGCAACCCTTGGAACAGGGCAAGTCAGTGATGAAGTCCATGGAAATGTGAGTCCAGGGTCTCACAGGGATAGGCAGAGGACGAAGTAACCCTGCAGGAGGCAGACGAGGAGATTTATGTTGTGTACATTGGGGACATGAATTAACGCAATCTTGTACATCCTTCCTCATGGTGTTCCACCAGTAAGACCTTTGCAGAAACTTGTACATCTTCTGAGCGCCGGGATGACCGGAAAACTTGGAGTTATGGACCCACCGTAGTATTCCTGGGCGGAATCTAGCTGGTACGGACATTCTTCCAGGAGGAGGAGCTGGAGTAGTTAAAGCAGCAGAGACAGAAACTGGATTCAGAATTAAACCCCGCTCCGGAGGTTCATCCTCGTCTGTGGGAACCTGTGAACGGGAAAGCGCATCTGCTTTAATATTGAGAGTCCCGGCACGGTACTTGATAATGAACGAGAATCGGGAAAAGAAAAGTGCCCATCTCGCCTGGCGAGGATTCAAACATTGTGCGGATTTGATGTACAGTAAATTCTTGTGATCCGTGTAGATGGTAAACACATGTTTAGCCCCTTCTAGAAGATATCTCCATTCTTCCAAGGCAGATTTGATTGCCAAGAGTTCCTGGTCTCCAATAGAGTAATTTCGTTCGGCTGGAGAGAATTTACGAGAGTGGAAGCCACACGGATGTAATTTCTTATCAGAGGAATGCTGGGAGAGGACAGCCCCCACCCCGACTGAAGATGCATCAACTTCTAAGAAGAAGGGTTCCTCGAAATTTGGTTGTTGGAGAACTGGAGCCGTCGTGAAAGCTAACTTTAAGCGAGAAAAAGCTACAATGGCTTCCGGAGGCCACAAACTAGGATTAGAACCCTTTCTCGTCAGGGCAGTAATGGGTGCAACAATGGTGGAGAAACCTTTAATGAATTTCCTGTAGTAGTTCGCAAAGCCCAGGAACCTTTGTATTGCTTTCAGGGAAAGAGGCTGAGTCCAATCACGAATGGCCGACAACTTTTCCGGATCCATGCGAAGCTCCGTCCCCGAGATGACATAACCGAGGAACGGAATAGATGTTACTTCAAAGGTACATTTGGAAAGCTTGGCGTAGAGATGATTCTCTTGTAAACGGTGTAGCACCTCTTTGACTTGAGTCCTGTGTTCGACAAGATTCTTGGAAAAAATCAGTATGTCGTCCAGATATACCACAACGCTCTGATACAGCATATCACGAAAGATTTCGTTGACGAATCCCTGGAAAACCGCGGGAGCATTACTAAGACCAAACGGCATCACCAAGTATTCGTAATGCCCATCTCGGGTATTAAAGGCAGTCTTCCATTCATCCCCCTCTCGGATGCGTATAAGATTATAAGCTCCTCTCAAGTCGAGTTTTGAAAAAATGCGGGCACCACGAACCCTATCAAATAACTCTGTGATTAGTGGCAAGGGGTATTTATTCTTAATAGTAATGTCGTTTAGGCCGCGGTAGTCGATGCATGGTCTCAACCCCCCGTCCTTTTTCTTCACGAAAAAGAAGCCTGCACCAGCAGGGGAGGAAGAGGGGCGAATGAATCCCTTGAGCATATTGGACTTAATATACTCCGACATGGCTTGAGTCTCGGGAAGAGACAGAGGATATGTGCGACCACGAGGTGGCGTCTTCCCTGGGACAAGGTCAATAGGGCAGTCCCAAGGCCTGTGAGGTGGTAACAGGTCAGCAGCTTGTTCCGAAAATACGTCCTTGTACCCTTGATATGCCTCCGGAATGTGCTCTTCATCCGTTTTGGAGGTAACACGGAGCGGACAAACAGGAGTAAGACAATTAGTGTGACAAAAGGAACTCCAGGACAGAATTTGTGACGACTTCCAATCGATGTGGGGGTTATGACTTTTCAGCCAAGGCATTCCAAGAACCAGATCATGGGGCATTTCTGGGATTACCAAGAGTTCCAAATCTTCCTGATGTAGAGCCCCGACCCGCAGCTTAACTGGCCCCGTGCGCCACATTATGAGACCTTTGGAAATTCTAGTCCCGTTGATAGCCGTCAGTGAAATTGGCCGCTCGATAGGCCGTAACTTTAAACCCAAACTTTGGGCACAGAAGGAAGAAACGAAGTTCCCTGCAGCTCCGGAATCCAATAGGGCTTCACAAGACCTGGAGACTGAATTGGAGACTAGAGTTACTGGAAGCAAGCAGTCCGAAGTTGGAGAAGCTTTTGTCGTAACTCCCAGCTTGACTCCTCCGGAACAAGCTAGGTCTGCCCGTTTCCCGGACGGACTTTACAAGATTTAAGAAAATGATCTGCGGCTCCACAGTAAAGGCAGAGTTTACCCTCACGACGACGCTGTCGTTCTTCCGGAGACAGTCGGGAGCGGTTAATTTGCATGGGCTCATCTGAGCTAGGTGAGGCCACCGGCCTAGGAGTAGGATTCCGGAACCTGGAACGATCCGAACGGTTACGTTCTCTTCCACGCTCCTGCATCCGAAGATCCACCTTGACGCAAAGGGAAATCAAATCTTCTAATGGATCCGGCAGATCTCTAGTAACCAGCTCGTCTTTCAGCCGGTCGGAAAGACCGTTCCAGAAGGCAGCTCTCAGGGCATCATTATTCCAGCGTAGTTCGGAAGCAATGGTCTGGAAATGAACCACGTACTGGCCCACGGAACGGGCGCCCTGCCGAACACGGAGCAAATCGGAAGAAGCAGTGGTCATTCTGCCGGGCTCGTCGAAAATCCTTCGAAAGGACGAGATGAAGTTGGTGTAGTTGGAAACCATGGGATCAGATCGTTCCCATAATGGAGACACCCAATCCAAAGCAGAACCTTCCAACAGAGAAATAATATATGCTACCTTGGACCGGTCTGTAGGAAAGTTGTGTGCAAGTAGCTCGAAATGTACCTCGCACTGGTTCAAGAAACCACGACAATTTTTGGGATTCCCATTATAGCGGGACGGAGTAGGCAACTGAAGGCGTGGAGTGACACCGGCCGATGGTTGAACATTGCTGGCAACGGCAACTGGTGCGACTGCTGGAACAGGAGCCGGAATTACTGAGGCCAGAGACGCCTGAATCTGATCCAGACGCCCGGACAACTGCTGGAGGTACTGCATCACCTGACCTTGTGCTGCTTCCTGACTTTGCACTCGAGAAGCCAGGTTCTGGATGGCACTAGAGTCCGTGTTCCGATCCCCCGAGTCCATGAGGCCTGAGTATACTATCACTGACCTGGTTTGGGAGTGTTGTGGACTCGGGGCTTCTTCCGATGACCGGGAAGAGGAACCGCCACTGGGTCGTAGTAGAGATGGCCGGATGTAGGTCTTCCTCATGCAGAACTAAGACGGCAGGCGGGAGGCCCAGAGGAATTCTTGTAGGTCTCCTGTAAGACAAGACTTGTAGAAATAATGAAGGCTGGGGTACTGAGATATTGGAGACACTGTGGTATTGAAGGCACTGAGGTACTGGGAGTACAGGGAGTGCTGGGAGACCCTTGGAGGCACGGAGGTGTTTGGAGGCACGGAGGTGCTTGGAGGCACGGAGGTGTTTGGAGACACCGAGGTGTTTGGAGGGACGAGGTGCTTGGAGGCACGAGGTGCTTGGAGACACGGAGGTAACTGGAGGCACGGAGGTGCTTTGAGGCGCGGAGGTGCTTGGAGGCACGGGGTGCTTGGAGGCACGAGGTGCTTGGAGGCACGGAGGTGCTTGGAGGCACGGAGGTAACTGGAGGCACGGAGGTAACTGGAGGCACGGAGGTGCTTGAGGCGCGGAGGTGCTTGGAGGCACGAGGTGCTTGGAGGCACGAGGTGCTTGGAGGCACGGAGGTGCTTGGAGGCACGGAGGTGCTTGGAGGCACGAGGTGCTTGGAGACACGGAGGTAACTGGAGGCACGGAGGTGCTTGTAGGCACAGGATGCTTGGAAGCACAGGTTGCTTGTAGGCACAGGATGCTTGGAAGCACAGGTTGCTTGTAGGCACAGGATGCTTGGAAGCACAGGATGCTTGCAGGGACAGGATGCTTGGAAGCACAGGATGCTTGCAGGGACAGGATGCTTGGAAGCACAGGATGCTTGCAGGGACGAGGGAGCTCTGGATCATAGCTTCCACAGGAGAAACGAAGATACTCAGGCATCGGATCTCTGCCTGGTATCTGATTTTAAATTCCCCGCCCTAGCCTGATTGGCGGAGCAGGCAGGTGACGTCAGACCTGCTCCGCCTCCTTGCCCTTGCTTGTGATGGCGGCGCCCTTGCTTCCGGGAAGCCGCCGGAGAGCAGCGCCGACCCGCCGCTGAAGCCGGAGACTGACAGGGGAAGAGAGGCGCCGGGCAGACCAGGCCACCCGCAGGGACAAGCGCGGTCGCCGCTGCCCGAGGTTCGTGACAGTCGTGATCTGATGTCTGTGGTTTACGTGATCCGATGTCTGTGGTTTACGTGATCCAATGTCTGTGGTTTACGTGATCCGATGTCTGTGGTTTACGTGATGTGATCCAATGTCTGTGGTTTATGTGCTGTGATCTGATGTCTGTGGTTTATGTGATCCGATGTCTGTGGTTTATGTGATGTGATCCGATGTCTGTGGTTTATGTGATGTGATGTGATCCGATGTCTGTGGTTTATGTGCTGGGATCTGATGTCTGTGGTTTATGTGCTGGGATCTGATGTCTGTGGTTTATGTGATGCGATGTGTGTGGTTTATGTGATGCGATGTGATGTGTGTGGTTTATGTGATGCGATGTGATGTGTGTGGTTTATGTGATGTGATGTGTGTGGTTTATGTGATGCGATGTAATGTGTGTGGTTTATGTGATGCGATGTGTGTGGTTTATGTGATGTGATGTGTGTGGTTTATGTGATGTGATGTCTGTGGTTTATGTGATGTGATGTCTGTGGTTTATGCGATGTGATGTGTGTGGTTTATGTGATGTGATGTGATGTATGTGGTTTATGTGATGTGATGTCTGGGGTTTATGTGATCTGATGTCTGTGGTTTATGTGATGTGATGTCTGTGGTTTATGTGATGTGATGTCTGTGGTTTATGCGATGTGATGTGTATGGTTTATGTGATGTGATGTATGTGGTTTATGTGATGTGATGTCTGTGGTTTATGTGATGTGATGTCTGTGGTTTATGTGATGTGATGTCTGTGGTTTATGCGATGTGATGTGTGTGGTTTATGTGATGCGATGTGATGTGTGTGGTTTATGTGATGTGTGTGGTTTATGTGATGTGATGTCTGTGGTTTATGTGATGTGATGTCTGTGGTTTATGCGATGTGATGTGTGTGGTTTATGTGATGCGATGTGATGTGTGTGGTTTATGTGATGTGATGTGTGTGGTTTATGTGATGTGATGTCTGTGGTTTATGTGATGTGATGTCTGTGGTTTATGCGATGTGATGTGTGTGGTTTATGTGATGCGATGTGATGTGTGTGGTTTATGTGATGTGATGTCTGTGGTTTATGTGATGTGATGTATGTGGTGTATGTGATGTGATGTCTGTGGTTTATGTGATGTGATGTGATGTGATGTGTGTGGTTTATGTGATGTGATGTCTGTGGTTTATGTGATGTGATGTCTGTGGTTTATGTGATGTGATCCGATGTCTGTGGTTTATATGATGTGATCCGATGTCTGTGGTTTATGTGATGTGATCCGATGTCTGTGGTTTACGTGATCTGATGTCTGTGGTTTACGTGATGTGATCCGATGTCTGTGGTTTATGTGATGTGATCTGATGTCTGTGGTATATGTGATGTGATCCGATGTCTTTGGTTTATGTGATGTGATCCGATGTCTGTGGTTTATGTGATGTGATCCGATGTCTGTGGTTTATGTGATGTGATCCGATGTCTGCGGTTTATGTGATGTGATCCGATGTCTGTGGTTTACGTGATCTGATGTCTGTGGTTTACGTGATCTGATGTCTGTGGTTTACGTGATCTGATGTCTGTGGTTTACGTGATCTGATGTCTGTGGTTTATGTGATGTGATCCGATGTCTGTGGTTTACGTGATCTGATGACTGTGGTTTACGTGATGTCATCCGATGTCTGTGGTTTATGTGATGTGATCTGATGTCTGTGGTTTATGTGATGTGATCCGATGTCTGTGGTTTATGTGATGTGATACGATGTCTGTGGTTTATGTGATGTGATCCGATGTCTGTGGTTTATGTGATGTGATCCGATGTGTGTGGTTTATGTGATGTGATCCGATGTCTGTGGTTTACGTGATCTGATGTCCGTGGTTTACGTGATCTGATGTCTGTGGTTTACGTGATCTGATGTCTGTGGTTTATGTGATGTGATCCGATGTCTGTGGTTTACGTGATCCGATGTCTGTGGTTTACGTGATCCGATGTCTGTGGTTTATGTGAGCCGATGTCTGTGGTTTACGT
Organism: Pseudophryne corroboree; assembly: GCF_028390025.1. NCBI lineage: Eukaryota > Metazoa > Chordata > Amphibia > Anura > Myobatrachidae > Pseudophryne > Pseudophryne corroboree. The sequence continues at coordinate 11,323,960 of NC_086445.1, read as the reverse complement.
GATGTGATCCAATGTCTGTGGTTTATGTGCTGTGATCTGATGTCTGTGGTTTATGTGATCTGATGTCTGTGGTTTATGTGATCTGATGTCTGTGGTTTACGTGATCCGATGTCTGTGGTTTATGTGAGCCGATGTCTGTGGTTTACGTGATGTGATCCAATGTCTGTGGTTTATGTGCTGTGATCTGATGTCTGTGGTTTATGTGATCTGATGTCTGTGGTTTATGTGATCTGATGTCTGTGGTTTACGTGATCTGATGTTTTTGGTTTACGTGATCCGATGTCTGTGGTTTACGTGATTCGATGTCTGTGGTTTACGTGATCCGATGTCTGTGGTTTACGTGATGTGATCCGATGTCTGTGGTTTACGTGATCTGATGTCTGTGGTTTACGTGATCTGATGTCTGTGGTTTACGTGATCTGATGTCTGTGGTTTATGTGACGTGATCCGATGTCTGTGGTTTACGTGATCCGATGTCTGTGGTTTACGTGATCCGATGTCTGTGGTTTATGTGAGCCGATGTCTGTGGTTTACGTGATGTGATCCAATGTCTATGGTTTATGTGCTGTGATCTGATGTCTGTGGTTTATGTGATCTGATGTCTGTGGTTTATGTGATCTGATGTCTGTGGTTTACGTGATCTGATGTTTTTGGTTTACGTGATCCGATGTCTGTGGTTTACGTGATTCGATGTCTGTGGTTTACGTGATCCGATGTCTGCGGTTTACGTGATGTGATCCGATGTCTGTGGTTTATGTGATGTGATCCGATATCTGTGGTTTATGTGATGTGATCCGATGTGTGTGGTTTATGTGATATGATCCGATGTCTGTGGTTTACGTGATCTGATGTCTGTGGTTTACGTGATCTGATGTCTGTGGTTTACGTGATCTGATGTCTGTGGTGTATGTGATGTGATCCGATGTCTGTGGTTTACGTGATCCGATGTCTGTGGTTTATGTGCTGTGATCTGATGTCTGTGGTTTATGTGATCTGATGTGTGGTTTATGTGATCTGATGTCTGTAGTTTACGTGATCTGATGTCTGTGGTTTACGTGATCCGATGTCTGTGGTTTACGTGATCCAATGTCTGTGGTTTACGTGATCCGATGTCTGTGGTTTACGTGATGTGATCCAATGTCTGTGGTTTATGTGCTGTGATCTGATGTCTGTGGTTTATGTGATCCGATGTCTGTGGTTTATGTGATGTGATCCGATGTCTGTGGTTTATGTGATGTGATGTGATCCGATGTCTGTGGTTTATGTGCTGGGATCTGATGTCTGTGGTTTATGTGCTGGGATCTGATGTCTGTGGTTTATGTGATGCGATGTGTGTGGTTTATGTGATGCGATGTGATGTGTGTGGTTTATGTGATGCGATGTGATGTGTGTGGTTTATGTGATGTGATGTGTGTGGTTTATGTGATGCGATGTAATGTGTGTGGTTTATGTGATGCGATGTGTGTGGTTTATGTGATGTGATGTCTGTGGTTTATGTGATGTGATGTCTGTGGTTTATGCGATGTGATGTGTGTGGTTTATGTGATGTGATGTGATGTATGTGGTTTATGTGATGTGATGTCTGTGGTTTATGTGATCTGATGTCTGTGGTTTATGTGATGTGATGTCTGTGGTTTATGTGATGTGATGTCTGTGGTTTATGCGACGTGATGTGTATGGTTTATGTGATGTGATGTATGTGGTTTATGTGATGTGATGTCTGTGGTTTATGTGATGTGATGTCTGTGGTTTATGTGATGTCTGTGGTTTATGCGATGTGATGTGTGTGGTTTATGTGATGCGTGTGGTTTATGTGATGTGATGTGTGTGATTTATGTAATGTGATGTCTGTGGTTTATGTGATGTGATGTCTGTGGTTTATGTGATGTGATGTCTGTAGTTTATGTGAAGTGAAGTCTGTGGTTTATGTGATGTGATGTATGTGGTGTATGTGATGTGATGTCTGTGGTTTATGTGATGTGATGTGTGTGGTTTATGTGATGTGATGTCTGTGGTTTATGTGATGTGATGTCTGTGGTTTATGTGATGTGATGTCTGTGGTTTATGTGATGTGATCCGATGTCTGTGGTTTATATGATGTGATCCGATGTCTGTGGTTTACGTGATGTGATGTCTGTGGTTTACGTGATCTGATGTCTGTGGTTTACGTGATGTGATCCGATGTCTGTGGTTTATGTGATGTGATCTGATGTCTGTGGTATATGTGATGTGATCCGATGTCTTTGGTTTATGTGATGTGATCCGATGTCTGTGGTTTATGTGATGTGATCTGATGTATGTGGTTTATGTGATGTGATCCGATGTCTGCGGTTTATGTGATGTGATCCGATGTCTGTGGTTTACGTGATCTGATGTCTGTGGTTTACGTGATCTGATGTCTGTGGTTTACGTAATCTGATGTCTGTGGTTTACGTGATCTGATGTCTGTGGTTTATGTGATGTGATCCGATGTCTGTGGTTTACGTGATCTGATGACTGTGGTTTACGTGATGTGATCCGATGTCTGTGGTTTATGTGATGTGATCTGATGTCTGTGGTTTATGTGATGTGATCCGATGTCTGTGGTTTATGTGATGTGATCCGATGTCTGTGGTTTATGTGATGTGATCCGATATGTGTGGTTTATGTGATGTGATCCGATGTCTGTGGTTTACGTGATCTGAAGTCCGTGGTTTACGTGATCTGATGTCTGTGGTTTACGTGATCTGATGTCTGTGGTTTATGTGATGTGATCCGATGTCTGTGGTTAACGTGATCCGATGTCTGTGGTTTACGTGATCCGATGTCTGTGGTTTATGTGAGCCGATGTCTGTGGTTTACGTGATGTGATCCAATGTCTGTGGTTTATGTGCTGTGATCTGATGTCTGTGGTTTATGTGATCTAATGTCTGTGGTTTATGTGATCTGATGTCTGTGGTTTACGTGATCTGATGTTTTTGGTTTACGTGATCCGATGTCTGTGGTTTACGTGATTCGATGTCTGTGGTTTACGTGATCCGATGTCTGTGGTTTACGTGATGTGAACCGATGTCTGTGGTTTACGTGATCTGATGTCTGTGGTTTACGTGATCTGATGTCTGTGGTTTACGTGATCTGATGTCTGTGGTTTATGTGATGTGATCCGATGTCTGTGGTTTACGTGATCCGATGTCTGTGGTTTACGTGATCCGATGTCTGTGGTTTATGTGAGCCGATGTCTGTGGTTTACGTGATGTGATCCAATGTCTGTGGTTTATGTGCTGTGATCTGATGTCTGTGGTTTATGCGATCTGATGTCTGTGGTTTATATGATCTGATGTCTGTGGTTTACGTGATCTGATGTTTTTGGTTTACGTGATCCGATGTCTGTGGTTTACGTGATTCGATGTCTGTAGTTTACGTGATCCGATGTCTGTGGTTTACGTGATGCGATCCGATGTCTGTGGTTTATGTGATGTGATCCGATATCTGTGGTTTATGTGATGTGATCCGATGTGTGTGGTTTATGTGATATGATCCGATGTCTGTGGTTTACGTGATCTGATGTCTGTGGTTTACGTGACCTGATGTCTGTGGTTTACGTGATCTGATGTCTGTGGTGTATGTGATGTGATCCGATGTCTGTGGTTTACGTGATCCGATGTCTGTGGTTTACGTGATGTGATCCAATGTCTGTGGTTTATGTGCTGTGATCTGATGTCTGTGGTTTATGTGATCTGATGTGTGGTTTATGTGATCTGATGTCTGTAGTTTACGTGATCTGATGTCTGTGGTTTACGTGATCCGATGTCTGTGGTTTACGTGATCCAATGTCTGTGGTTTACGTGATCCGATGTCTGTGGTTTACGTGATGTGATCCAATGTCTGTGGTTTATGTGCTGTGATCTGATGTCTGTGGTTTATGTGATCCGATGTCTGTGGTTTATGTGATGTGATCCGATGTCTGTGGTTTATGTGATGTGATGTGATCCGATGTCTGTGGTTTATGTGCTGGGATCTGATGTCTGTGGTTTATGTGCTGGGATCTGATGTCTGTGGTTTATGTGATGCGATGTGTGTGGTTTATGTGATGCGATGTGATGTGTGTGGTTTATGTGATGCGATGTGATGTGTGTGGTTTATGTGATGTGATGTGTGTGGTTTATGTGATGCGATGTGTGTGGTTTATGTGATGCGATGTGTGTGGTTTATGTGATGTGATGTCCGTGGTTTATGTGATGTGATGTGTGTGGTTTATGTGATGTGATGTGATGTATGTGGTTTATGTGATGTGATGTCTGTGGTTTATGTGATCTGATGTCTGTGGTTTATGTGATGTGATGTCTGTAGTTTATGTGATGTGATGTCTGTGGTTTATGCGATGTGATGTGTATGGTTTATGTGATGTGATGTATGTGGTTTATGTGATGTGATGTCTGTGGTTTATGTGATGTGATGTCTGTGGTTTATGTGATGTGATGTCTGTGGTTTATGCGATGTGATGTGTGTGGTTTATGTGATGCGATGTGATGTGTGTGGTTTATGTGATGTGATGTGTGTGGTTTATGTGATGTGATGTCTGTGGTTTATGTGATGTGATGTCTGTGCTTTATGTGATGTGATGTCTGTAGTTTATGTGAAGTGATGTCTGTGGTTTATGTGATGTGATGTATGTGGTGTATGTGATGTGATGTCTGTGGTTTATGTGATCTGATGTCTGTGGTTTATGTGATGTGATGTCTGTGGTTTATGTGATGTGATGTCTGTAGTTTATGCGATGTGATGTGTGTGGTTTATGTGATGTGATGTCTGTGGTTTATGTGATGTGATGTCTGTGGTTTATGTGATGTGATCCGATGTCTGTGGTTTATATGATGTGATCCGATGTCTGTGCTTTATGTGATGTGATCCGATGTCTGTGGTTTACGTGATGTGATGTCTTTGGTTTACGTGATCTGATGTCTGTGGTTTACGTGATGTGATCCGATGTCTGTGGTTTATGTGATGTGATCTGATGTCTGTGGTTTATGTGATGTGATCCGATGTCTTTGGTTTATGTGATGTGATCCGATGTCTGTGGTTTATGTGATGTGATCCGATGTCTGTGGTTTATGTGATGTGATCCGATGCCTGCGGTTTATGTGATGTGATCCGATGTCTGTGGTTTACGTGATCTGATGTCTGTGGTTTACGTGATCTGATGTCTGTGGTTTACGTGATCTGATGTCTGTGGTTTATGTGATGTGATCCGATGTCTGTGGTTTACGTGATCTGATGTCTGTGGTTTACGTGATGTGATCCGATGTCTGTGGTTTATGTGATGTGATCTGATGTCTGTGGTTTATGTGATGTGATCCGATGTATGTGGTTTATGTGATGTGATCCGATGTCTGTGGTTTATGTGATGTGATCCGATGTCTGTGGTTTATGTGATGTGATCCGATGTGTGTGGTTTATGTGATGTGATCCGATGTCTGTGGTTTACGTGATCTGATGTCTGTGGTTTACGTGATCTGATGTCTGTGGTTTACGTGATCTGATGTCTGTGGTTTATGTGATGTGATCCGATGTCTGTGGTTTACGTGATCCGATGTCTGTGGTTTACGTGATCCGATGTCTGTGGTTTATGTGATCCGATGTCTGTGGTTTACGTGATGTGATCCGATGTCTGTGGTTTATGTGCTGTGATCTGATGTCTGTGGTTTATGTGATCTGATGTCTGTGGTTTATGTGATCTGATGTCTGTGGTTTACGTGATCTGATGTTTGTGGTTTACGTGATCCGATGTCTGTGGTTTACGTGATTCGATGTCTGTGGTTTACGTGATCCGATGTCTGTGGTTTACGTGATGTGATCCGATGTCTGTGGTTTATGTGATGTGATCCGATATCTGTGGTTTATGTGATGTGATCCGATGTGTGTGGTTTATGTGATATGATCCGATGTCTGTGGTTTACGTGATCATGTGTCTGTGGTTTACGTGATCTGATGTCTGTGGTTTACGTGATCTGATGTCTGTGGTGTATGTGATGTGATCCGATGTCTGTGGTTTACGTGATCCGATGTCTGTGGTTTACGTGAAGTGATCCAATGTCTGTGGTTTATGTGCTGTGATCTGATGTCTGTGGTTTATGTGATCTGATGTGTGGTTTATGTGATCTGATGTCTGTAGTTTACGTGATCTGATGTCTGTGGTTTACGTGATCCAATGTCTGTGGTTTATGTGATCCAATGTCTGTGGTTTACGTGATCCGATGTCTGTGGTTTACGTGATGTGATCCAATGTCTGTGGTTTATGTGCTGTGATCTGATGTCTGTGGTTTATGTGATCCGATGTCTGTGGTTTATGTGATGTGATCCGATGTCTGTGGTTTATGTGATGTGATCCGGTGTGTGTGGTTTATGTGATGTGATCCGATGTCTGTGGTTTACGTGATCTGATGTCTGTGGTTTACGTGATCTGATGTCTGTGGTTTACGTGATCTGATGTCTGTGGTTTACGTGATCTGATGTCTGTGGTTTATGTGATGTGATCCGATGTCTGTGGTTTACGTGATCTGATGTCTGTGGTTTACGTGATCCGATGTCTGTGGTTTACGTGATCCGATGTCTGTGGTTTACGTGATCCGATGTCTGTGGTTTTCGTGATGTGATCCAATGTCTGTGGTTTATGTGCTGTGATCTGATGTCTGTGGTTTACGTGATCTGATGTCTGTGGTTTACGTAATCCGATGTCTGTGGTTTACGTGATCCGATGTCTGTGGTTTACGTGATCCGATGTCTGTGGTTTATGTGATGTGATCTGGTGTCTGTGGTTTATGTGATGTGATCCGATGTCTTTGGTTTATGTGATGTGATCCGATGTCTGTGGTTTATGTGATGTGATCCGATGTCTGTGGTTTATGTGATGTGATCCGATGTCTGCGGTTTATGTGATGTGATCCGATGTCTGTGGTTTACGTGATCTGATGTCTGTGGTTTACGTGATCTGATGTCTGTGGTTTACGTGATCTTATGTCTGTGGTTTACGTGATCTGATGTCTGTGGTTTATGTGATGTGATCCGATGTCTGTGGTTTACGTGATCTGATGTCTGTGGTTTACGTGATGTGATCCGATGTCTGTGGTTTATGTGATGTGATCTGATGTCTGTGGTTTATGTGATGTGATCCGATGTCTGTGGTTTATGTGATGTGATCCGATGTCTGTGGTTTATGTGATGTGATCCGATGTCTGTGGTTTATGTGATGTGATCCGATGTGTGTGGTTTATGTGATGTGATCCGATGTCTGTGGTTTACGTGATCTGATGTCTGTGGTTTACGTGATCTGATGTCTGTGGTTTACGTGATCTGATGTCTGTGGTTTACGTGATCTGATGTCTATGGTTTATGTGATGTGATCCGATGTCTGTGGTTTACGTGATCTGATGTCTGTGGTTTACGTGATGTGATCCGATGTCTGTGGTTTATGTGATGTGATCTGATGTCTGTGGTTTATGTGATGTGATCCGATGTCTGTGGTTTATGTGATGTGATCCGATGTCTGTGGTTTATGTGATGTGATCCGATGTCTGTGGTTTATGTGATGTGATCCGATGTGTGTGGTTTATGTGATGTGATCCGATGTCTGTGGTTTACGTGATCTGATGTCTGTGGTTTACGTGATCTGATGTCTGTGGTTTACGTGATCTGATGTCTGTGGTTTACGTGATCTGATGTCTGTGGTTTATGTGATGTGATCCGATGTCTGTGGTTTACGTGATCCGATGTCTGTGGTTTACGTGATCCGATGTCTGTGGTTTATGTGATCCGATGTCTGTGGTTTACGTGATGTGATCCAGTGTCTGTGGTTTATGTGCTGTGATCTGATGTCTGTGGTTTATGTGATCTGATGTCTGTGGTCTATGTGATCTGATGTCTGTGGTTTACGTGATCTGATGTTTGTGGTTTACGTGATCCGATGTCTGTGGTTTACGTGATTCGATGTCTGTGGTTTACGTGATCCGATGTCTGTGGTTTACGTGATGTGATCCGATGTCTGTGGTTTATGTGATGTGATCCGATATCTGTGGTTTATGTGATGTGATCCGATGTGTGTGGTTTATGTGATTTGATCCGATGTCTGTGGTTTACGTGATCTGATGTCTGTGGTTTACGTGATCTGATGTCTGTGGTTTACGTGATCTGATGTCTGTGGTGTATGTGATGTGATCCGATGTCTGTGGTTTACGTGATCCGATGTCTGTGGTTTACGTGATGTGATCCAATGTCTGTGGTTTATGTGCTGTGATCTGATGTCTGTGGTTTATGTGATCTGATGTGTGGTTTATGTGATGTGATCCAGTGTCTGTGGTTTATGTGCTGTGATCTGATGTCTGTGGTTTATGTGATCTGATGTCTGTGGTCTATGTGATCTGATGTCTGTGGTTTACGTGATCTGATGTTTGTGGTTTACGTGATCCGATGTCTGTGGTTTACGTGATTCGATGTCTGTGGTTTACGTGATCCGATGTCTGTGGTTTACGTGATGTGATCCGATGTCTGTGGTTTATGTGATGTGATCCGATGTCTGTGGTTTATGTGATGTGATCCGGTGTGTGTGGTTTATGTGATGTGATCCGATGTCTGTGGTTTACGTGATCTGATGTCTGTGGTTTACGTGATCTGATGTCTGTGGTTTACGTGATCTGATGTCTGTGGTTTACGTGATCTGATGTCTGTGGTTTATGTGATGTGATCCGATGTCTGTGGTTTACGTGATCTGATGTCTGTGGTTTACGTGATCCGATGTCTGTGGTTTACGTGATCCGATGTCTGTGGTTTACGTGATCCGATGTCTGTGGTTTTCGTGATGTGATCCAATGTCTGTGGTTTATGTGCTGTGATCTGATGTCTGTGGTTTACGTGATCTGATGTCTGTGGTTTACGTAATCCGATGTCTGTGGTTTACGTGATCCGATGTCTGTGGTTTACGTGATCCGATGTCTGTGGTTTATGTGATGTGATCTGGTGTCTGTGGTTTATGTGATGTGATCCGATGTCTTTGGTTTATGTGATGTGATCCGATGTCTGTGGTTTATGTGATGTGATCCGATGTCTGTGGTTTATGTGATGTGATCCGATGTCTGCGGTTTATGTGATGTGATCCGATGTCTGTGGTTTACGTGATCTGATGTCTGTGGTTTACGTGATCTGATGTCTGTGGTTTACGTGATCTTATGTCTGTGGTTTACGTGATCTGATGTCTGTGGTTTATGTGATGTGATCCGATGTCTGTGGTTTACGTGATCTGATGTCTGTGGTTTACGTGATGTGATCCGATGTCTGTGGTTTATGTGATGTGATCTGATGTCTGTGGTTTATGTGATGTGATCCGATGTCTGTGGTTTATGTGATGTGATCCGATGTCTGTGGTTTATGTGATGTGATCCGATGTCTGTGGTTTATGTGATGTGATCCGATGTGTGTGGTTTATGTGATGTGATCCGATGTCTGTGGTTTACGTGATCTGATGTCTGTGGTTTACGTGATCTGATGTCTGTGGTTTACGTGATCTGATGTCTGTGGTTTACGTGATCTGATGTCTATGGTTTATGTGATGTGATCCGATGTCTGTGGTTTACGTGATCTGATGTCTGTGGTTTACGTGATGTGATCCGATGTCTGTGGTTTATGTGATGTGATCTGATGTCTGTGGTTTATGTGATGTGATCCGATGTCTGTGGTTTATGTGATGTGATCCGATGTCTGTGGTTTATGTGATGTGATCCGATGTCTGTGGTTTATGTGATGTGATCCGATGTGTGTGGTTTATGTGATGTGATCCGATGTCTGTGGTTTACGTGATCTGATGTCTGTGGTTTACGTGATCTGATGTCTGTGGTTTACGTGATCTGATGTCTGTGGTTTACGTGATCTGATGTCTGTGGTTTATGTGATGTGATCCGATGTCTGTGGTTTACGTGATCCGATGTCTGTGGTTTACGTGATCCGATGTCTGTGGTTTATGTGATCCGATGTCTGTGGTTTACGTGATGTGATCCAGTGTCTGTGGTTTATGTGCTGTGATCTGATGTCTGTGGTTTATGTGATCTGATGTCTGTGGTCTATGTGATCTGATGTCTGTGGTTTACGTGATCTGATGTTTGTGGTTTACGTGATCCGATGTCTGTGGTTTACGTGATTCGATGTCTGTGGTTTACGTGATCCGATGTCTGTGGTTTACGTGATGTGATCCGATGTCTGTGGTTTATGTGATGTGATCCGATATCTGTGGTTTATGTGATGTGATCCGATGTGTGTGGTTTATGTGATTTGATCCTATGTCTGTGGTTTACGTGATCTGATGTCTGTGGTTTACGTGATCTGATGTCTGTGGTTTACGTGATCTGATGTCTGTGGTGTATGTGATGTGATCCGATGTCTGTGGTTTACGTGATCCGATGTCTGTGGTTTACGTGATGTGATCCAATGTCTGTGGTTTATGTGCTGTGATCTGATGTCTGTGGTTTATGTGATCTGATGTGTGGTTTATGTGATCTGATGTCTGTAGTTTACGTGATCTGATGTCTGTGGTTTACGTGATCCGATGTCTGTGGTTTACGTGATCCAATGTCTGTGGTTTACGTGATCCGATGTCTGTGGTTTACGTGATGTGATCCAATGTCTGTGGTTTATGTGATGTGATCCAATGTCTGTGGTTTATGTGCTGTGATGTGATGTCTGTGGTTTATGTGATGTGATCCGATGTCTGTGGTTTATGTGATGTCATCCGATGTCTGTGGTTTATGTGATGTGATCCGATGTGTGTGGTTTATGTGATGTGATCCGATGTGTGTGGTTTATGTGATGTGATCCGATGTCTGTGGTTTACGTGATCTGATGTCTGTGGTTTACGTGATCTGATGTCTGTGGTTTACGTGATCTGATGTCTGTGGTTTATGTGATGTGATCCGATGTCTGTGGTTTACGTGATCTGATGTCTGTGGTTTACGTGATCCGATGTCTGTGGTTTACGTGATCCGATGTCTCTGGTTTACGTGATCCGATGTCTGTGGTTTTCGTGATGTGATCCAATGTCTGTGGTTTATGTGCTGTGATCTGATGTCTGTGGTTTATGTGATCTGATGTCTGTGGTTTATGTGATTGTGATTGGGTACAGTTTTTTGTTTCTTTGAGTTGATTAACTGTTTCTATCTTTTGGAAACAATATAAGAAATTCTTGTAATCTTCTTTCCAGAATCAGTATTATTTGATCCGTTGATGCAGGGGCCCGAAAAGGTGCGGGTCCCATAGGCTGGGGCCTACTCTGCCTATTTGGTAATCCGACGCTGCTTCCACCCTTTATTCCATTATCCGTTGTGGTGCAAAATTAAGTCCTTTTTTGGGCATTTATCAGCTGTGGTTTTGCACTTTTACATGGGGACTGGATGATTATCATCCTTGAATCCCGAGCAATCTGACGTTTTTACAGGGCTGCTACATATCTACACACCAGTGGTATTTACTATCCCTAAAATACTGCAGTTTCCATGAAAGAAACCCCGTAGCTCTCTATGAGGACGGCAATATGGGAAGATATAGGCTACGCTCCGGAGATTCCGAGTTACATACAATCCGTACACAATCCCAATGTTGATGTATCTGAGCAATTTTTGGGAACTGCACATGCACAAAAATTTCTAAAAGCCCCGTTGGTGCCCGTGTTACACAAAGTGGCCTGGACTGGAACCTTAGTGTTAAGGACCCACCTGATGAGGTCACCTGGGTGTGGTTGGTGGGCTCATATTTTTGGCTAAAAATGATATTAAGCACCTCAGTTGTGCTCTATGGGGGTCATTATGACCCGTTCACACGCAGCGGTTCTTCGCTGCGGTGCGAACGGGTCGGAACTGCGCATGCACGGCGTCGTTGCCCGGCGAGCAACGACGTGCACAGCGAAAAAAGAAAATGCAGCGCCGATCGCACGAAGATTAACAGCGGAGAGGCGTTCCGGGGCGGATGACGTTTTCGGGGAGTGGTCGTCCGAATGCAGGCGTGTTCAGGCAAACGGAAGGCGGATGTCTGACGTCAAAGCCGGGAGTAACGTCGCTGGATCCATCGCACAGGGTAAGTAGCTCCAGCCTTAGTCTGCAACTGCACAAAACTTTTTTAGCATAGCATGGCTGCACAAGCGTTCGCAGCCCTGCTAAGCTAAAATGCCCTCCCCCATAGGCGGAGATTAGTTGATCGCACCAGCAGCAAAAAGTTGCTGGCTGTGATCAACTCGGAATGACCCCCTATGTTAGATTGCAGAGTTTATTATAATTATTCTGATTAGCAGTGCTTAGTACTTTTCATTTTTTCAGTGTGGAACTACAAGTACCAGCATGATAGCACCTCTTATGTTTGTAATTAGGGTATACAGTCTAAGGTTCCTCCTCTCCCCCATATAGTAGTGCGTGGAAACATGGTCCGTTCAGTAAGAATGTTATGGGAGTCTCGTGGCACGTCAGTGCAAGCAGCTGCATATACAGACACTGAGCCACAGGCATAGGAGGCCATGGTCAGATGTAGACACTGCACCAGCCAGAGAGTTGGGGGCTGCATACAGTGTCGGACTGGGGCATGAAGGGCCCACAGGGGGAATGCAGTGATAGGGGCCCATACTTAGGGGTGTGGCCATCCTACAAAGGGTGTGTGGCCATCCTACAAAGGTGTGTGGAAACCTTCACAGAGGCTTGAAATACACAGTTGTCTTGTGCAGTGTAATGCAACATATCTACCATGTATAATACAAGTGCACAGTCTGGAACCTGGGCCCTCATTCCGAGTCGTTCACTCTGTATTTTTCATCGCATCGCAATGAAAATCCGCTTAGTACGCATGCGCAATATTCGCACTGCGACTGCGCCAAGTAATTTAACAATGAAGATAGTATTTTTACTCACGGCTTTTTCATCGCTCCGGCGATCGTAATGTGATTGACAGGAAATGGGTGTTACTGGGCGGAAACACGGCGTTTTATGGGCGTGTGGATGAAAACGCTACTGTTTCCGGAAAAAACGCAGGAGTGGCTGGAGAAACGGGGGAGTGTCTGAGCGAACGCTGGGTGTGTTTGTGACGTCAAACCAGGAACGACAAACACTGAACTGATCGCACAGGCAGAGTAAGTCTGAAGCTACTCTGAAACTGCAAAGTAGTTAGTAATCGCAATATTGCGAATACATCGGTCGCAATTTTAAGAAGCTAAGATACACTCCCAGTAGGCGTAGGCTTAGCGTGTGTAACTCTGCTAAATTTGCCTTGCGACCGATCAACTCGGAATGAGGGCCCTGATCCCTAGAGGAAGGAGTGGGCCCTTAGGCAATGGGCCCCACCGGTGGTTTCCCTGGTACCCCTGTGGGCCAGTCTGACCCTGGCTGCATATACAGATGCTCAGCCACAGGCATAGGAGACCATAGTCAGGTGAAGACACTGCACCTTCCATAGGGCTGGGAGCTGCATATACAGATGCTCAGCCACAGGCATAGGAAACCATAGTCAGATGAAGCCGCTGCACCTGACATAGGGCTGGGGGCTGCATATACAGATGCTCAGCCGCAGGCATAGGAGACCATAGTCAGATGAAGATGCTGAACCTGCCATAGGGCTGTGGCTGCATATACAGATGCTCAGCCACAGGCATAGGAAACCATAGTCAGAAAGAGACACTACACCATCCATAGAGTTGGGGGCTGCATACAGTGTCGAACTGGAGCATGAAGGGCCCACCGGGGAAATGCAGTGATAGGGGCCCATACTTAGGGGTGTGGCCAGCCTCCACAGAGGTTTGAAATACACAGTTGTCTTGTGCAGTGCAATGCAACATATTATCTACCATGTATAATACAAGTGCACAGTCTGGAACCTGATCCCTAGAGGAAGGAGTGGGCCATCAGGCAGTGGGGCACACCGGTGGTTTCCCTGTACCCCTGTGGGCCAGTCTGACCCTGGCTGCATATACAGTACAGATGCACAGACACAGGCATAGGAGACCATAGTCAGGTGAAGACACTGCACCTTCCATAGGGCTGGGAGCTGCATATACAGATGCTCAGCCATAGGCATAGGAGACCATAGTCAGGTGAAGACACTGCACCTTCCATAGGGCTGGGAGCTGCATATACAGATGCTCAGCCATAGGCCTATGAAACCATAGTCAGGTGAAGACACTGCACCTTCCATAGGGCTGGGAGCTGCATATACAGATGCTCAGCCATAGGCATAGGAGACCATAGTCATATAGAGACACTGCACCTGCCACTGCAAAAAAGGGTGGGCATCTCAGTTCTTGCACCTTCAACCAACCAAACGGATGTACACAAGGGAAGGACTTTGTAGCGGCATATGCATAAGCCACAGGCCGAAGCCCCCAATAGACCCTGCTGCGTTTGCGTGGGACTCAAGTAGATAATCCTCTCTGTAGCGACGTTACTCCCTTGCGTTTTTTGCCCAAACTGTTGTATGTGCGCCATGTCATCGCCAGGACAGCGTCTCATCGGATACTGTGTCTCAGCACCAGGTTCTTGATGAATCACCCCTCAATATCAGAAGTAGTAGGGTCCGGGGCTGCGTTCATGAATGGCGTACCCTATCTGCCCTGTCATTGTGCTTCCAGCCCTATGTATACCCATTACATTCCCCTAATTACCACCAATCATCCTCTCCGCTTCATCTCCCAGCAATAACCGTTCCTGAAGTATCCTCGTTCTTACTACATTAATTTGCCAATTACTGATACATTTTATTGACTTATCATTCCGTCTAATGTGAGCGATCTCCGATTTGCATCATGTCTAACGCGCCGTAACCTTGTCTACACAGCGCATGCTACTTAAGTGACTCCATTAATGTTGATAGTATTGGCATGCAGTTTAAGGTTTGGTCTTGCACAAAGAGCTAACACTTCACCCTCTGAGGATGGGCCAAGCGTCTCATCTCCTCTATGAGTGGGAAAGATGTTTGTGCACTTGCTATCTGAAGTGCCCCGCATATAGGAGAGGCCAGCAGCCATAGGGTTAATCAGGATGATTTTTTGGCATAATTTTCTTACAGAGAAAAACCTGATAATACTGAGAGGACCGTGCGCCAGGGGTGAGGCCAACGTATCACGTCACATCGTTACCTGGCCTCACATATGTCACATTCATTAATTATTGGCACAAACGCCCGGTGGGACTATGGCCCTCATTCCGAGTTGATCGCTCGGTAATTTTCTTCGCATCGCAGTGAAATTCCGCTTAGTACGCATGCGCAATATTCGCACTGCGACTGCGCCAAGTAATTTTACAATGAAGATAGTATTTTTACTCACGGCTTTTTCTTCGCTCTGGCGAACGTAGTGTGATTGACAGGAAATGGGTGTTACTGGGCGGAAACACAGCGTTTTCGGGGCGTGTGGATAAAAACGCTACCGTTTCCGGAAAAAACGCAGGAGTGGCCGGAGAAACGGGGGAGTGTCTGGGCGAACGCTGGGTGTGTTTATGACGTCAAACCAGGAACGACAAGCACTGAACTGAACGCAGATGCCGAGTAAGTCTGAAGCTACTCTGAAACTGCTAAGTAGTTTGTAATCGCAATATTGCGAATACATCGGTCGCAATTTTAAGAAGCTAAGATACACTCCCAGTAGGCGTAGGCTTAGCGTGAGCAACTCTGCTAAATTCGCCTTGCGAGCGATCAACTCGGAATGAGGGCCAATATTTCCCCTGATGTGACGGGGACATATGAACAAAAGGTGGAGATTTAATAACCAGACGGAAGGAGATATGGAGGACGGTTCAGATCTGTATCAAGTAAACAAATCAATCAAAGCTTCAGTGGGACGTCTGAAGATAAATCATTGTTCTGTTCTACAAACAAAAATCCAGAGATCTCAGACAGCGACCAGGAGGCTCCGAGGTGACCCTACAGCGCACAGTGCGTCTAGCCGGCTCATACTGCACATCGCAACTGTACAGACACAATAATAATAATAATAATAATAATAATATTATATGATAGGCTTTATTCAGCAAGGTGCAGCATGACAGTATTACAGAACCATTGTGAAGACGTGACGGCTCCGGGGTCAGTATACGCAAGCTGGCCCATGACTGTAACCATCGAACTTCATGATGGATGGTTGCGATGATGATCAGCGTCCTCAGACGCAGAAATCGGATCCGGCTAATGCAAACAGCAGGTGTCTCTCTCCTACAGGCGCCTCCCGCTACATTTGAGATTTAGGGGAACATTTACTAAGCGGTGATAAGAGCGGAGAAGTGAGCCAGTAGAGACATTTCCCCATCAACCAATTAGCAGCTCTGAATCATTTTATAGCATGCAAATTATAGATGTTACTTCAGTGCTGATTGGTTGCCATGGGCAACTTCTCCACTGGATCACTTCTCCGCTCTTATCACTGCTTAGTAAATGTCCCCCTCAATGACACGGAATTATACAGGCGCTTCATTGCAGCTGTGCAATTCCTTACAGACACTGATCAGACCCCTACTCTCCTGGAGTCTGCGGGAGACACACATTGCCTCCCTAGCGCTCCCTAGCGCAGTGGGCGTGGTTGGATGTTCAGTTTGACATGAATTGCAACTTCATTGTCAGTGTACGTTGATGCAAGTGCCATGGTAACACAATGGGCCGATTTAAGACCTGATCGTAGCAGCAAATTTGTTAGCAGATGCACTGTGCAGTGCAGGTGGGGCAGATGTAACATGTGCAGAGAGAGTTAGATTTGAGTGGGGTGTGTTCAAACTGAAATATAAATAGCAGTGTAAAAATAAAGCAGCCAGTATTTACCCTGCAGAGAAACAAAATAACCCACCCAAATCTAACTCTCTCTGCACATGTTACATCTGCCTCACCTGCAGTGCACATGGGGGGGATCATTCCGACCTGATCGCTCGCTGCAGTTTATCGCAGCGCAGCGATCGGGTCAGAATTGCGCTGGCACCGCAGTGCACTGGCGCATGCCGGATGGCCGAAGGCCATCGTTCCCTAGCGATCACCTCTGGCTGATTGATAGGCAGAGGCGGTCACTGGGCAGAAGGGGGCGGCACGGCGGCGTTTGGCCACCGTTATGGGGGCGCGGTCCGGCCAGCGCAGGTGTGGCCGGACTGTGCGGGGAGTGTGTGGGGGGGGGCACAGCTGCTGTGTGATGTCACTAGAGATGAGCGGGTTCGGTTCCTCGGAATCCGAACCCCCCCGAACTTCAGCCTTTTTTGCACGGGTCCGAGCAGACTCGGATCCTCCCGCCTTGCTCGGTTAACCCGAGCGCGCCCGAACGTCATCATCCTGCTGTCGGATTCTCGCGAGACTCGGATTCTATATAAGGAGCCGCGCGTTGCCGCCATTTTCACACGTGCATTGAGATTGATAGGGAGAGGACGTGGCTGGCGTCCTCTCCGTTTAGAGAGACGAGTGACATTTGATTTGCTACTAATTTTGGGGAGCAGTTGTTAGGAGTACTCAGTACAGTGCCGAGTTTTGCTGATAGTGACACTGACCACCAGTTTTATTATAATCCGTTCTCTGCCTGAAAAAAACGATACATACCATATCTGTGCTCAGCCTCAGTGTGCTGCATGATATATCATCTATGTATATCTGACTGTGCTTAGTGCTCACTGCTCACACAGCTTAATTGTGGGGGAGACTGGGGAGCAGTTATAGCAGGAGTACAGTGCACACTTTTGCTGCCAGTGACCACCAGTATATTGTCTGCCTGAAAAAGTTAAACACTCCTGTGGTGTTTTTTATTTTTTTATTCTATAAACGCATTCTGCTGACAGTGTCCAGCAGGTCCGTCATTCATTATATTATATAAATATTTACCTACAGTAGTGTTATATATATTTTTTTCCATCTCTATCATCTTTATCATCTCTATATTAGCAGACGCAGTACGGTAGTCCATGGCTGTGGCTATCTCTGTGTCGTCAGTGCTCGTCCATAATTGTATACCTACCTACCTGTGGTGGGGTTTTTTTTTCTATCTTCTTCATACTAGTAGTTTAGGAGTCTGCTGACAGTGTCCACCAGGTCCGTCATTATATTATATACCTACAGTAGTAATATATTTAGTATATTATCTATACTAGCAGACGCAGTACGGTAGGCCACGGCTGTACCTACCTCTGTGTCGTCAGTGCTCGTCCATAATTGTATACCTACCTACCTGTGGTGGGTTTTTTTTTCTATCTTCTTTATACTAGTAGTTTAGGAGTCTGCTGACAGTGTCCACCAGGTCCGTCATTATATTATATACCTACAGTAGTAATATATTTATTATATTATCTATACTAGCAGACGCAGTACGGTAGTCCACGGCTGTGGCTATCTCTGTGTCGTCAGTGCTCGTCCATAATTGTATACCTACCTTCCTGTGGTGGGGTTTTTTTTTCTATCTTCTTCATACTAGTAGTTTAGGAGTCTGCTGACAGTGTCCACCAGGTCCGTCTTTATATTATATACCTACAGTAGTAATATATTTAGTATATTATCTATACTAGCAGACGCAGTACGGTAGGCCACGGCTGTACCTACCTCTGTGTCGTCAGTGCTCGTCCATAATTGTATACCTACCTACCTGTGGTGGGGTTTTTTTTTCTATCTTCTTCATACTAGTAGTTTAGGAGTCTGCTGACAGTGTCCACCAGGTCCGTCATTATATTATATACCTACAGTAGTAATATATTTAGTATATTATCTATACTAGCAGACGCAGTACGGTAGGCCACGGCTG
This sequence comes from Pseudophryne corroboree, assembly GCF_028390025.1. NCBI lineage: Eukaryota > Metazoa > Chordata > Amphibia > Anura > Myobatrachidae > Pseudophryne > Pseudophryne corroboree. The sequence goes on along the minus strand of NC_086445.1, from coordinate 11,305,221 downwards.
TGGCTATCTCTGTGTCGTCAGTGCTTGTCCATAATTGTATACCTACCTACCTGTGGTGGGGGTTTTTTTTCTATCTTCTTCATACTAGTAGTTTAGGAGTCTGCTGACAGTGTCCACCAGGTCCGTCATTATATTATATACCTACAGTAGTAATATATTTAGTATATTATCTATACTAGCAGACACAGTACGGTAGGCCACGGCTGTAGCTACCTCTGTGTCGTCAGTCACTCGTCATCCATAAGTATACTAGTATCCATCCATCTCCATTGTTTACCTGAGGTGCCTTTTAGTTGTGCCTATTAAAATATAGAGAACAAAAATGTTGAGGTTCCAAAAATAGGGAAAGATCAAGATCCACTTCCACCTCGTGCTGAAGCTGCTGCCACTAGTCATGGCCGAGACAATGAAATTCCATCAACGTCGTCTGCCAAGGCCGATGCCCAATGTCATAGTACAGAGCATGTAAAATCCAAAACACAAAAGATCAGTAAAAAACGGACTCAAAAATCTAAATTAAAATCGTCGGAGGAGAAGCGTAAACTTGCCAATATGCCATTTACCACACGGAGTGGCAAGGAACGGCTGAGGCCCTGGCCTATGTTCATGGCTAGTGGTTCAGCTTCACATGAGGATGGAAGCACTCAGCCTCTCGCTAGAAAAATGAAAAGACTTAAGCTGGCAAAAGCACAGCAAAGAACTGTGCGTTCTTCGAAATCACAAATCCACAAGGAGAGTCCAATTGTGTCGGTTGCGATGCCTGACCTTCCCAACGCTGGACGTGAAGAGCATGCGCCTTCCACCATTTGCACGCCCCCTGCAAGTGCTGGAAGGAGCACCCGCAGTCCAGTTCCTGATAGTCAGATTGAAGATGTCAGTGTTGAAGTACACCAGGATGAGGAGGATATGGGTGTTGCTGGCGCTGGGGAGGAAATTGACAAGGAGGATTCTGATGGTGAGGTGGTTTGTTTAAGTCAGGCACCCGGGGAGACACCTGTTGTCCGTGGGAGGAATATGGACATTGACATGCCTGGTGAAAATACCAAAAAAATCAGCTCTTCGGTGTGGAAGTATTTCAACAGAAATGCGGACAACAGGTGTCAAGCCGTGTGCTGCCTTTGTCAAGCTGTAATAAGTAGGGGTAAGGACGTTAACCACCTCGGAACATCCTCCCTTATACGTCACCTGCAGCGCATTCATCATAAGTCAGTGACAAGTTCAAAAACTTTGGGCGACAGCGGAAGCAGTCCACTGACCAGTAAATCCCTTCCTCTTGTAACCAAGCTCACGCAAACCACCCCACCAACTCCCTCAGTGTCAATTTCCTCCTTCCCCAGGAATGCCAATAGTCCTGCAGGCCATGTCACTGGCAATTCTGACGAGTCCTCTCCTGCCTGGGATTCCTCCGATGCATCCTTGCGTGTAACGCCTACTGCTGCTGGCGCTGCTGTTGTTGCTGCTGGGAGTCGATGGTCATCCCAGAGGGGAAGTCGTAAGACCACTTTTACTACTTCCACCAAGCAATTGACTGTCCAACAGTCCTTTGCGAGGAAGATGAAATATCACAGCAGTCGTCCTGCTGCAAAGCGGATAACTGAGGCCTTGGCATCCTGGGCGGTGAGAAACGTGGTTCCGGTATCCATCGTTACTTCAGAGCCAACTATAGACTTGATTGAGATACTGTGTCCCCGGTACCAAATACCATCTAGGTTCCATTTCTCTAGGCAGGCGATACCGAAAATGTACACAGACCTCAGAAAAAGACTCACCAGTGTCCTAAAAAATGCAGTTGTACCCAATGTCCACTTAACCACGGACATGTGGACAAGTGGAGCAGGGCAGACTCAGGACTATATGACTGTGACAGCCCACTGGGTAGATGTATTGACTCCCGCCGCAAGAACAGCAGCGGCAGCACCAGTAGCAGCATCTCGCAAACGCCAACTCTTTCCTAGGCAGGCTACGCTTTGTATCACCGCTTTCCAGAATACGCACACAGCTGAAAACCTCTTACGGCAACTGAGGAAGATCATCGCAGAATGGCTTACCCCAATTGGACTCTCCTGTGGATTTGTGGCATCGGACAACGCCAGCAATATTGTGCGTGCATTATATCTGGGCAAAATCCAGCACGTCCCAAGTTTTGCACATACCTTGAATTTGGTGGTGCAGAATTATTTAAAAAACGACAGGGGCGTGCAAGAGATGCTGTCGGTGGCCAAGAAGAATTGCGGGACACTTTCGGCGTACAGGCACCACGTACAGAAGACTGGAGCAACACCAAAAACGCCTGAACCTGCCCTGCCATCATCTGAAGCAAGAAGTGGTGGAATTCAACCCTCTATATGCTTCAGAGGATGGAGGAGCAGCAAAAGGCCATTCAAGCCTATACATCTGACCACGATATAGGAGGTGGAATGCACCTGTCTCAAGCGCAGTGGAGAATGATTTCAACGTTGTGCAAGGTTCTGCAACCTTTTGAACTTGCCACACGTGAAGTCAGTTCAGACACTGCCAGCCTGAGTCAGGTCATTCCCCTCATCAGGCTTTTGCAGAAGAAGCTGGAGGCATTGAAGGAGGAGCTAACACTGAGCGATTCCGCTAGGCATGTGGGACTTGTGGATGGAGCCCTTCATTCGCTTAACCAGGATTCACGGGTGGTCAATCTGTTGAAATCAGAGCACTACATTTTGGCCACCGTGCTCGATCCTAGATTTAAAACCTACGTTGGATCTCTCTTTCCGGCAGACACAAGTCTGCAGGGGTTCAAAGAACTGCTGGTGAGAAAATTGTCAAGTCAAGCGGAACGCGACCTGTCAACATCTCCTCCTTCACATTCTCCCGCAACTGGGGGTGCGAGGAAAAGGCTCAGAATTCCGAGCCCACCCGCTGGCGGTGATGCAGGGCAGTCTGGAGCGACTGCTGATGCTGACATCTGGTCCGGACTGAAGGACCTGCCAACGATTACGGACATTTCGTCTACTGTCACTGCATATGATTCTCTCACCATTGAAAGAATGGTGGAGGATTATATGAGTGACCGCATCCAAGTAGGCACGTCAGACAGTCCGTACGTATACTGGCAGGAAAAAGAGGCAATTTGGAGGCCCTTACACAAACTGGCTTTATTCTACCTAAGTTGCCCTCCCACAAGTGTGTACTCCGAAAGAGTGTTTAGTGCCGCCGCTCACCTTGTCAGCAATCGGCGTACGAGGTTACTTCCAGAAAATGTGGAGAAGATGATGTTCATTAAAATGAATTATAATCAATTCCTCCGTGGAGACATTCACCAGCAGCAATTGCCTCCAGAAAGTACACAGGGAGCTGTGATGGTGGATTCCAGTGGGGACGAATTGATAATCTGTGAGGAGGGGGATGTACACGGTGATGAATCGGAGGATGATGATGAGGTGGACATCTTGCCTCTGTAGAGCCAGTTTTGCAAGGAGAGATTAATTGCTTCTTTTTTGGTGGGGGTCCAAACCAACCCGTCATTTCAGTCACAGTCGTGTGGCAGACCCTGTCACTGAAATGATGGGTTGGTTAAAGTGTGCATGTCCTGTTTATACAACATAAGGGTGGGTGGGAGGGCCCAAGGACAATTCCATCTTGCACCTCTTTTTTCTTTCATTTTTCTTTGCATCATGTGCTGTTTGGGGACTATTTTTTGAAGTGCCATCCTGTCTGACACTGCAGTGCCACTCCTAGATGGGCCAGGTGTTTGTGTCGGCCACTTGGGTCGCTGAGCTTAGTCACACAGCTACCTCATTGCGCCTCTTTTTTTCTTTGCGTCATGTGCTGTTTGGGGAGTGTTTTTTGGAAGGGCCATCCTGCGTGACACTGCAGTGCCACTCCTAGATGGGCCAGGTATTTGTGTCGGCCACTTGGGTCGCTGAGCTTAGTCATCCAGCGAACTCGGTGCAAATTTTAGGACTAAAAATAATATTGTGAGGTGTGAGGTGTTCAGAATAGACTGAAAATGAGTGTAAATTATGGTTATTGAGGTTAATAATACTATGGGATCAAAATGACCCCCAAATTCAATGATTTAAGCTGTTTTTTAGGGTTTTTTGAAAAAAACACCCGAATCCAAAACACACCCGAATCCGACAAAAAAAATTCGGTGAGGTTTTGCCAAAACGCGTTCGAACCCAAAACACGGCTGCGGAACCGAACCCAAAACCCAAAACCCGAAAAATTTCCGGTGCACATCTCTAGATGTCACACGCAGCCGCTGTGGCCGGGGGCAATGACAATCAACTCCCGGCCAGCCGCAGGAGTTGCGCTGTCCGGGAGTTACTCCACAAGTACAAAAGCATTGCCGCTGTGCGATGCTTTTGTACTTGTGCAGGGGAAGGGGGGGGGGGGGGGCACTGACATGCGGGGTGGGCTAGCCCTGTGCTGGGCGTCCCCCCGCTTGTCAGGGAAGATGATCGTAGCTGTGCTAAATTCAGCACAGCTACGATCAACTCAGAATGACCCCCAAGGTTTTGCCCAACTGCTAACAGATTTCCTGCTGAGATCAACTCTGAATTACCCCCAACGTGCAGGGGTGGGAGGCAGGAATGTCAGGGGTATGGCGTGGAGTCATCATACAGGTTGGTGATGGGGGGGGGCATTGAATAGCAGAGCGCACATAACATGTTCTCTAATTGCCCATCTCCTGGGGTATGCAGTGATCTTTGTGCATTGCCGCACCCTTCACCACACCTCCCAACTGTACCGATTTTTGCGGGACAGTCCCGTTTATTGGGGACTGTCCCGCTGTCCCACCCGCGGGCCGCAGTGTCCTGCGGTGGGGGCAGTTGGGAGGCTCTGTCTTTCGCTGCCCTGCTTAGCAGAGCAGCGGTGAATAGACTGGCGTCCGAGGGAGAGGGGGCATGCCCCCTTAGTGACGAAAACGGGGCGTGGCTCGTGGGTCTTTTTGTGAAGCCACGCCCCCTTTCCCTAGGCCACACCCCTTTTCGGGAACGCGCGCAGCATTGCCGCGCATGTGTCCCGCTTGTACCAACTTCAAAGTTGGGAGGTATGCTTCACTGATAATCTGCAACCTGCATGTACACTTGTCTCACGCCCAAGTACAGTTCCCCAGCTCTGGTTATATTTCATTGTAATAGACTATTCACTCTTTACATCACAAACCACATACCCTCCAACATGGGGGGTCATTCCGAGTTGTTCGCTCGTTATTTTTTTTCGCAACGGAGCGATTAGTCGCTAATACGCATGCGCAATGTCCGCAGTGCGACTGCGCCAAGTAAATTTGCTATGCAGTTAGGTTTTTTACTCACGGCATTACGAGGTTTTTTCTTCGTTCTGGTGATCGTAGTGTGATTGACAGGAAGTGGGTGTTTCTGGGCGGAAACTGGCCGTTTTATGGGTGTGTGTGAAAAAACGCTTCCGTTTCTGGGAAAAACGAGGGAGTGGCTGGAGAAACGGGGGAGTGCCTGGGCGAACGCTGGGTGTGTTTGTGACGTCAAACCAGGAACGAAACTGACTGAACTGATCGCAGATGCCGAGTAAGTCTGGAGCTACTCAGAAACTGCTAAGAAGTGTCTATTCGCAATTCTGCTAATCTTTCGTTCGCAATTTTGATAAGCTAAGATTCACTCCCAGTAGGCGGCGGCTTAGCGTGTGCAAAGCTGCTAAAAGCAGCTTGCGAGCGAACAACTCGGAATGACCCCCATTGTACACGTAAAAACCGGTACAAACAAGGAAAGGGGGCGTGGCCGCGGGTAAAGGGGCGTGACCACGCCCCCTTTCCTATACTTTCAATGGAGATGCAGTGAGTCAAAAATCGGTACAAAGCCCTTTTTGGCCTGTACAGACCTTAAAAAAACGGTACTGTACCGGCCAAAAAGGTACAGTTGGAGGGTATGAAACCATGTCATGTACTGCCTAGTATTCCCTGTGTAATCCTCTGTTCCCAGGACTCAGTGAGAATAGTTACACATACAGTCATGTACTGCCTAGTGTGGCCGGAGAGACCCCCAGCCCACGTGGACAATGGCGGCCGCGGCACTGAAGGGGTTAACCCTCAGTGCCCGGCGCCATATTTATGGACAATAGGCGCTTGGAGCCACTTTTAAAATGTATTGGGCGCTAGGCGCCGTGTGATTTATTAATGTATTCTTGATGTGTGAAGTGGTCCCGGACCTCTACGGCGACCGCGGCAGTGAGGGAGACCCCCCAGCGTGCTGACTTGTGTGGAGAGGCGTCGTGTGTGCTGAGGTCTGGGAGCTCAGCACCGCTGCAGCGATCGGTTTGCGCCACTGGGGTCCGGGAGCTCTGCTCCCGGCGACCGCGGCATTGAGCACAGCCCCCGGCACACTAGCTGTGTATGCACGCTGGAGGAAGAAGGGGGAGCCGCTGCAGCTGGGAGCTCAGCTCCCGCTGCCGCGCGCTCTGTGGGGGCCGGGAGCTCTGCTCCCGGTGCCTCAGCACACTGGAGGTGACCAGCCGCGGCAGCCGAGACGAGCGTCCTGAGTTGCTGGGCTACAGGGGGGGTTGCGCCGCACACGGGGACCGGGCTAGCCGGCTCCCTAGTGGCGGAGGCAAGTGAAGGCAACTGGACGCTGGGGACAGGGAGCGTAGCTCCCTGCACATCAGCGCTCCAGAGGCACAGAGTCACGGCGGCCGGGTTAAGCATCCCGAGCCGCCGGGTTTCAGAAGGGGGGTGCGCCGCAGCCTTGGATCAGGGGGCTACGGCGAGGGCAGCAGCGGGGCATGTAAAAGTTAGCCCTGCTGCCACCAGTTCCCCCAGCCTCGGCAGTGCTGCTAGCTCACAGGCTCAGTGTATATTTAAAGGGAAACACATGGGTTTAAATGTAATGTATTTAAAGGTAAAATGCACTTGGTTGTGTGTCCCAGGAGGGGGGAATCCATGGCTGTACAGGCTGATGGATTCTCCCAGACATTTTCCCTAAAAATTGAATACTTTCCCTTCCAGCCTCACACTTGAAAGTGGCATTGGAAGAGAGAGGAGAAGCTCAGCTTTGAAACAAGCTGAGTGGTTTTCTGGAGCTCCATGGAGATCACCCGTAGTGGCCAGGAAACCCTGACCGGGGATCTAGGCTGCCCAGCTCTGGAGCCCGAATCCAGGCTGCAGACAGTGGGCTAGGTACCGGGCAGGTTTCTGGAAGTCAGTTTAGGCGGGAAAACTTCCCCCAGCCTAGACTGAACGGCACCGGGGCGTATCCTGATCCTCCAGGATGGGACAGTCAAAGGAGAGTGACCACTCCCCAGTGTCCATAGAGGACAATGGTAGCTGTGCATGTGACCAAGGCATGCACAGCCCATGGGTAAACATTGATTGGCTGTAAACCACAGGGCGGATTTACCCCCTGTGGTAATGTGTATTGGAGTAGGATAAAAGGAGGGCAGCTGCCCCATGAAAAGTGTATTATACCATCTTCTGTCTGCTGTAAACATCTCGCTGTATTGCTGGTTCTTTTCAGAACTATTTGTTGGCATTAAAACATCTGCCTCAAGAAGACTGCATCATCTTGTGACCTACAGGGCTATGCGAAACCTAGCCCCGTTCACCGGCTGTCTAGGGTGAATCAGCGTCTCCAAGTTCCGCCAGCTACCGGTAGAGGACTAGTGGGGATTCATCAATACCACACAGGTGTGGTAAGGCAGTGTGTCGGCACATACAGAGCAGAACCGTGGTTCCAAACACCACGGCAGGTTAGGAGTTTGGTGGTGGCAGCATAAACCCGCCCACAGCGCAGTGGGAGGAGTCAGTAACAGGCGGTTACTGACGGTAAGCAGGAATCCCCTATGTGGTCAGGTCCCATGTGACCTAAACATCCATTCTGTGTACTGGGGACGGGAAGCGAAAGCGGTGAGTGCTTTCGTACGGTACCGTCCAGTCACACCTAGTATTCCCTGTGAAATCCTCTGTTCCCAGGACTCAGGGAGAATAGTTACACATACTGCCTAGTATTCCCTGTGTAATCCTCTGTTCCCAGGTGTCACGATCCTGACTGTAGTTCTTATATTGGGTGACTGACCCCTGCCATCTGTCCTGGATCCTGTGTTTTTTCTTCTCACTGGGATAAACAGCTTGTCATTACCATGAGTTTCCTGAGTGCTCACCAATCACCAAGGACCAGGAAGTATAAGTCAGGAGACTTGAGTTGGAAACTCTGCCAGTTCCTCGTGTCACACACAGCTGTGTGTGAGCTTAGAAGCTGAGCTCCCTACAGGTAACACTTGCACTTCGGTGCCTGTATAACTCTGCTCCTTTGCTACCCAGTCTGGATTACAGTTGTGTTACCACTGATATCCAGTATTTCTACAGTTTCATCTTAAAGTCACAGTCGCAGTGTTCTTCAGCCTCGTCCTAAAGTCACAGCCATCGTTCTACTTTCAGTTCTGTTTCCAGTTATATCCGGTACCAGCCCGGATTACAGTTGCATCCCAGTCTCACCGGTAACCAGCCCGTCTTACTATCTCGCCAGTAACCTAGAGTACATAAGCACCTACTTCTGTGACACTATATCCAGTTCAATCTCACCTATACATTAATCATCCTGCTATCAAAGTCACATGGATCCAGTGGTCAGGATACGGCTTCCTCTGCCGAGGCCTAAGTTCGATCCCCGGTCAGGGATTGCTCCTACTCACTGATTCCTACAGACCAGCCTAATATTCACATAGTGAAGTCTGTGTGGGCGACTGGAGGACTAACACAGGGTTCACAAAAACCACAGTCATGACAGTAGGAACTGGCCACATGGACCTGTCCGAAAGTGTTTGTCTGATGCAGGACCTCCTAGCAATATCGCAGGATGCTTGGAGGGTTTGGAGTCGACTCAGCATCAATTGGCACAGTGTCTGCAGCGGAACTTCTCCAGAGATTCTCGGACTTTCTGCACGAAGACTCCTGACCAACTGCAGATTTTCTGCCAGATGTTATTACAGTTGCAAGAACTTTTGTCTAATATTCTTTCTGTGATGCCTGATCTCTTCAGGAATACTACCAACGTTGTTGATCCTGTTTTGTCCCATCCAGTTACTAAAGTCTCTTCCTCTGTGCAAGGAAAAGTTGTTCATCAGAGCTATCCATGGCTCAAGCTCTCTGAAGCTGAACGTCAGCGGCATAGGGAGCTACACCTGTCTTTACTGTGGAAATTCCGGTCGTTTTGCTAAGGATTGCATTCTTCGCAAGCCAGGAAATGGTGACAAATCTCAGTATCATAGCACTCGTGTCTACAAATCATCCACAGTAGCCGATCCTGCTACTGCTGACAGGGGTGTCAAGAAGGCTACTCTGAGAGAGACTCAAATTTATGACTGGTGTCCGGTGATTAAAAGACCCTATCCCATGTTGGGTGTCCAGAAAAGAATGTTCAAGCCATTTAAAGTCACAGAGGAGTCCATGTCTACAGCCCAAGGAGGGGCGTCCGTGTCTACAGCCCAAGGAGGGGGTTCTGAACATCCAGCTCCAGGAGGAGGTTCCAAGTTTCCGTCCCCAAGAGGGGGTTCCGAGTGTGCGGCCCAAGGAGGATTTTCCAATGTTCAAGCTCTAGTAGGGCCATATAAACACTTGGATTCTACTCACGCTGGTTCCAGCTGAAATTGGCCTACTTCGGTCCCAACTGATTCTAATTACTTTGGACTCAATCCGGTTCCGTCCGTAGGTCCAGGGATTCCTCCGGTCCCAGCCGGTACAAGTTCGTCTGGACTCAATCTGGTCCCGCCCATATGTCCGGTTCAGTCTCCTCCAGATTCAGCTGGTTCAAGTTTGTCCAGACTCAATCTGGTCCTGTCCATATGTCCGGTTCAGCCCATCCCTGTTCCAGCCAGTCCAGCAGCAATACCCCAGGCCCAGCCTGGTCAGTCTGTCCCGGTTCCAGCAATACTCCAGGCTCAACCTGGTCAGCCCGTCCCAGTTCCAGCCAGTCCAGTAATAATCCAGGACCAACCTGGTCAGTCTCCTTTGTTTCCAGCCAATTCAAGTATCCTCAGATCCAATCCGGTCCTACTCATCCAGCCCAAGATTTGTCCAGTATCAGTCAGTTCAAGCTCATCTGGACTCAAACCAATTCCAAGCATTGGTCCGAGTAAAGAACTTTTGTCAGTTAGTCCCAGTAAAGGACTTCCACCATCTAGTTCTAAAATTAGACTTCTGTCTGTCTCTGATTCTGTTTCCTCATCTTCCAGCATGGAGTCCACATCTTCTGCAGGGAAATCTAATAACTTTTATCCATGTCAGAATAATTCTGCTCTAGCCGCTAAAGTCAAGAAAGATCCCAAGGCTACTCACTTAAAGTCAGAACGTGCTACAGAGTTGGATACCGACCTGAGTACAGTTTTCTCAGCTTTTGTTCCATCTGTTGATTTGGATAAAGGACTTCAGACTAATATTGCTGAAAAGGATACTGATGTTGCTTCCTCAATCCAGTCACCAGAGTCATTTGCCTCAGTTGCAGATGTGAGTGTCGCAGCTTCAGGGAAAATTACTAGCATCTCCATCCAGAATGAGATTAAGTGACTTCTCAGTCTCATTTGAGGACTCCAGCAAGGCAACTTCAGAAAGGATATTTTCTCATTGATGTTGGGATAATTCTGCTGTAGCATCTAAAGTCAAGGAAAATTACCAAAGCTATTGACCTAATGTCTGAATGTGAACCTCAGTCTAATGTTGTTTCAATGGCATCTATTTCCTTGAGTCCAATTTCATCCTCCACTCAGTCTTCAGAACATTCAGCCAATGCTCCGTTTTCTGACCCATCGCTTTCTGAGCAAGATAATGCCTTGATGAACCAATACATTAGGAACTTCAGGAATGCCAAGAATTGGAAAACAGTACAAAGACAACAGCCTGTTGATTTAAGAGTTGGTTATTTTTCCATTGATTCTACTCCAAGTTCCTTGTGTTGTTCTAAACTTGTTAATGCAGCTTACAAAATGAATGTAGTTACTCCCCAAAAAGACAGGTATCTTCCAATAGACTTGGACTCAGACTCTGAATTTGATCCAGTTTATGATGCTACTCCTTTCCTGGGAGGTCCTGTTCTTTCCGGTTACGCTTTCCCTCATGAAGAGGTTCCAGAGTTACCAAAAAGCTCTACAGGTCTCTGTATGAAAAGTCCTTGCTATAGAACAAGATTTAATTTAAGCCTCAGTGGAGTGCTAGGTTCGAAAGCACAATCTTCTCGCACTACAAATCTAGGAAAGGAACCTTCTACAGGTTTATTCCTCTGTCCTTTCAGATGAAGAAAATTCCAGTTTTGTCAATGATGGATGGTCTACCTGTTCAGAAGATGAAGATCAGGAAGACTTCTAAAGAATCCAGCTTAAGTTTTGTTTCTGGACCATCTGTTTTCCACTTTTCTGAATCTTTGTGTACAAGTTATTCATCAAGTTCCTCTAGGTTTCAAGTTGGGTGTTCGGAGTCCACCCTTGAAGAGGGGAGTACTGTCATGATCCTGACTATAGTTCTCATATTGGGTGACTTACCCCTGCCATCTATCCTGGATCCTGCGTCTTTTCTGATCACTGGGATAAACAGCTTGTCATTACCATGAGTTTCCTGAATGCTGAGTTCTCTGCCTGGAAGGTAAGAGTTAATGAGCTACACCTGCTGTGTTTAACCTTCTGTGTGAATCTGAAGTCAACAATCTGCAGTTTAGGCCTAAAAGCCAGCATTCTCTGTTTGTTTGCAGAAGTTCAGGCTTCAGTGTTTTCGGCCTGCTAGGCCTCACTCCACATCACAGCCTAGTCTAGAGTACTCACATGACATTGACTGTTGACCTGACCCAGAGCTGTCCAATCCTGTGCCAGCCTGAGACTCTTTGAATCACCTGACACTGCTCACCAATCACCAAGGACCAGGAAGTATAAGTCAGGAGACTTGAGTTGTAAACTCTGCCAGTTCCTCGTGTCACACACAGCTGTGTGTGAGCTTAGAAGCTGAGCTCCCTACAGGTAACACTTGCACTTCGGTGCCTGTATAACTCTGCTCCTTTGCTACCCAGTCTGGATTACAGTTGTGTTACCACTGATATCCAGGATTTCTACAGTTTCATCTTAAAGTCACAGTCGCAGTGTTCTTCAGCCTCGTCCTAAAGTCACAGTCATCGTTCTACTTTCAGTTGCGTTTCCAGTTATATCTGGTACCAGCCCGGATGACAGTTGCGTCCCAGTCTCACCAGTAACCAGCCCGTCTTACTATCTCTCCAGTAACCTCAAGTACATAAGCACCTACTTCTGTGACACTATATCCAGTTCAATCTCACCTATACATTCATCATCCTGCTATCAAAGTGCCTGGTGATCCTGTGGTCAGGATACAGCTTCCTCTGCCGAGGCACAGATTCGATCCCCGGTCAGGGATTGCTCCTTCTCACTGATTCCTACAGACCAGCCTAATATTCACATAGTCCTCCAGTCGCCCGCACAGACTTCACTAACACCGGGTTCAAAAAACCACAATCATGACACCAGAACTCAGGGAGAATAGTTACACCTACAGTCATGTACTGCCTAGTATTCCCTGTATAATCCTCTGTTCCCAGCACTCAGGGAGAATAGTTACACATACAGTCATTAGAGATGAGTGGGCTCGGTTCGTTGAGATCCAAACCCCCCCGAACTTCACCTATTTTACACGGGTCCGAGGCAGCCTTGGATCTTCCAGCCTTGCTCGGTTAACCTGAATGTGGCCGAATGTCATCATCCCACTGTCGGATTCTTGCAAGATTCGTATTCTATATAAAGAGCTGCGCGTCGCCGCCATTTTCACTTGTGCATTGGAGATTGAACGGAGAGGGCGTAGCTATGTTCTCTGCCTGAAAAGCTCCATATATGTGCTCAGTGTGCTGCAAATGTCTGTGGTCAGTGTGCTGCAAATATCTGTGCTCAGTGTGCTGCATTTTGGTGACCAACAGTATATAGTAGTACAGTACAATAGGCCATTGCTGTATCTTGCAGCTCTGTGTCACTGCAAGTATCCATTCCATATCTGTGCTGCATTTTTGTGAGCAGTATATATTAGTAGTACAGTGCAGCATTTTGGTGACCAACAGTATATAGTTGTACACTCAGTACAGTAGGCCATTGCTATAAAAATATTACTGGCATATAATTCCACACATTAAAAAAAATGGAGAACAAAAATGTGGAGGGTGAAATAGGGAAAGATCAAGATCCACTTCCACCTAGTGCTGAAGCTGCTGCCACTAGTCATGGCAAAGACTATTCAATGCCATCAACGTCGTCTGCCAAGGCCGATGCCCAATGTCATAGTAGAGAGCATGTAAAATCCAAAAAACTAAAGTTCAGTAAAATGACCCAAAAATCTAAATTAAAAGCGTCTGAGGAGAAGCGTAAACTTGCCAATATGCCATTTACGACACGGAGTGGCAAGGAACGGCTGAGGCCCTGGCCTATGTTCATGGCTAGTGGTTCAGATTCACATGAGGATGGAAGCACTCATCCTCCCGCTAGAAAACGGAAAAGAGTTAAGATGGCAAAAGCACAGCAAAGAACTGTGCGTTCTTCTAAATCACAAATCCCCAAGGAGAGTCCAATTGTGTCGGCGGTTGCGATGCCTGACCTTCCAAACACTGGACGGGAAGAGGTGGCTCCTTCCACCATTTGCACGCCCCCTGCAAGTGCTGGAAGGAGCACCCACAGTCCAGTTCCCGATAGTCAAATTGAAGATGTCACTGTTGAAGTACACCAGGATGAGGATATGGGTGTTGCTGGCGCCAAGGAGGAAATTGACAAGGAGGATTCTGATGGTGAGGTGGTTTGTTTAAGTCAGGCACCCGGGGAGACACCTGTTGTCCGTGGGATGAATATGGCCATTGACATGCCTGGTCAAATTACAAAAAAAAAAAACACCACCACACACCTCTTCGGTGTGGAATTATTTTAACAGAAATGCGGACAACAGGTGTCAAGCCTTGTGTTTCCTTTGTCAAGCTGTAGTAAGTAAGGGTAAGGACGTTAACCACCTAGGAACATCCTTCCTTATACGTCACCTGGAGCGCATTCATCAGAAGTCATTGACAAGTTCAAAAACTTTGGGTGACAGCGGAAGCAGTCCACTGACAACTAAATCCCTTCCTATTGTACCAAAGCTCCTGCAAACCACACCACCAACCACCAGTGTCCTAAAAAATGCAGTTGTACCCAATGTCCACTTAACCACGGACATGTGGACAAGTGGAGCAGGGCAGACTCAGGACTATATGACTGTGACAGCTCACTGGGTAGATGTATTGCCTCCCACAGCAACAGAAACAGCAGCGGCACCAGTAGCAGCATCTCCCAAATGCCAACTCGTTCCTAGGCAGGTTACGCTTTGTATCACTGCTTTCCATAAGAGGCACACAGCTGACAACCTCTTACGGAAACTGAGGAACATCATCGCAGAATGGCTTACCCCAATTGGACTCTCCTGGGGATTTGTGACATCAGACAACGCCACCAATAATGTGCGTGCGTTACATGTGGGCAAATTCCAGCACATCCCATGTTTTGCACA